>NW_008331484.1:7162403-7163156 GCF_000622305.1 Nannospalax galili | reverse complement strand
TGAAACTAGTTGACCTAGGAGGGCAAGGAGCAAAAACTGTCCTTTATGTCCCTCTGACCAAATTATTATAGGCCTCAAAGTATGTATGTTAAACATCCAAGAAGGTTAGTTCCACCAGTCTGGTACTTTTAATTACTGTGTGTCATGTAGATAAATCTTGGGCAAAGATCAGTTGTTCTCAGATAAAACTTCCCTAGACATATATTTCTTGATCTGCTACGTAAAATTTGTCAGTAGGTTGTAGGAGTAATATGGTTCTCTCTGGTTTTCAAAACTAGCTGGGCATTGTTTATCTCTCACATTGTCTCACCCCTACATCATGGTTCTCCCACTTAAGGTGCCCCCATTTCCTTGCTTTCCCCCTTACTAATACACTTCTCCTATGGTCCTACCTCTCTTGAGCCCCTTCTATCCCTTTATCCCCTAGGTTCCCTGTATACCCTTCCCTCCCCCCTCCCTTAAACTAAACCAATTTTTATCCATATCTCCCTTATTAAGGCCTGTATCCTACTGTTCTCTTTCAGATTCTTTCTTTACGTTTACCTCCCTGGTTCCTTACCCTTGTCCTGGTTTCTATAGTTATGTCTGGATACATACTCACTTATAAGGATTTGATGCTATGAACCGCATATCAGGGAGAACATATATCATTTTGTTTTTCTGGGTCTGTTACTTAACTTAGTATAGTATAATAATTTCTAGTTCTATCCATCTACCTGCAAATTTCATGATTTCATCTTTCTTTACTGATGA
>NW_008331484.1:7160336-7161967 GCF_000622305.1 Nannospalax galili | reverse complement strand
AAACCTCTATCAGATGTGTCGCTGGTGAAGATTTTCTCCCATTCTGTGGGTTTTCTGTTTGTTTCCTTGGTTGTCTCCTTTGATGTACAGAAGCTTTTTAGTTTAATGAGGTCCCATTTGTTAATTCTTGCCCTTGTTTCCTGAGCAATTGATATCTGGTTAAGGAAGTCCTTTCCTACGCCTGCACTTGTAGGTTTTTCCCAATGTTTTCTTCTAATAGTATCAGAGTTTCAGACTTGACATTGAGGTCTTTGAGCCATTTGGAATTGACTTTTGTGCAGGGTGAAAGATAGGGGTTTACTTTCATTCTTCTACAAGTGGAGATCCAGTTTTGCCAGCACCATTTGCCGAACATGCTGTCTTTCCTCCAGTTAATGTTCTTGGCCCCTTTGTCAAAAATTGGGTGGCAGAAATTACATGTGCTCAAATTTGGGTCTTCGATTTTGTTCCATTGGTGTATGGGTCTATTTTTGTGCCAGTACTATGTTGTTTCTATGACTATAGCTCTGTAATACAGCTTAAAATCTGGTATCGTAATCCCCCTGGCATTGCTCTGAGTGTTCAGGGTTGTTTTGGCTATCTGAGGTCTTTTGTGTTTCCATAGGAATCTTAGGATAGTTTTTTCCAGTTCTGTGAAAAATGTCATGGGGATTTTGATTGGCATTGTGTTGAATCTGTATATGACTGTTGGTAGGATGGCCATTTTCACAATATTATTTCTTCCATTCCATGAGCATGGGAGGCCCTTCCATCTTCTGATGTCTTCCTCAATTTCTTTCTTTAAAGATTTAATATTTTCATTGTAGAGCTATTTAATGTCTTTGGTCAGGTTTACTCTGAGATTTTTTTTTTTTTTTTTTGCAGCTATTGTGAAGGGGAGTGTTTCCATGTGCTCTTTCTCTGATTGCTTGTTATTGGTATATAGAAAGGCTATAGACTTTTGTAACCTGCCACTTTACTGAACGTGTTAATAATTTCTAGGAGTTTTGGGGTGGAATTTTTAGCGTCCCTTAGATATAATATCATATCATCTGCAAAAGGAATATTTTAATCTCTTCTTTTCCAATTATTACTCTTTAATTTCCTTCTCTTGTCTTATTGCTCTTGCAAGAGTTTCAAGTACTATGTTAAAGAGAAGTGAGGATAGTGGACAGCCTTGTCTGGTTCCTGATTTCAATGGGAATGCTTCCAGTTTTTCTCCATTTAGAATGATGTTGGCTGTGGGTTTGTTATATATGGCTTTAATTATGTTGAGGTATGTTCCCTCCAGTCCAATTCCCTCTAGGACTTTGAACATGAATGCATGTTGAATTTTGTCAAAGGCCTTCTCTGCATCTATTGAGATGACCATGTGGTTCTTGTCTTTGAGTCCATTTATATGATTTATGACGTTTATTGACTTATGTATATTGAACCATTCCTGCATCTCTGGGATAAAGTAGATTTAATCATGGTAGATGATCTTTTTGATGTTGTCTGTATGTGGTTTGAAAGTGTCTTGTTGAGAATTTTTGCATCTATGTTCATTAAGGATATGGGCCTACAGCTTTATTTTTTGGTGTATCTTTACCAGGTTTTGGTATTAGAGTGATGCTGGCTTCATAGACAGACTCTAGGAGTTCTCCCTCTGT
>NW_008331484.1:7153563-7159754 GCF_000622305.1 Nannospalax galili | reverse complement strand
AGAGCTATAAACTTCCCTCTAAGAACCGCTTTCAGCATGGAGCAGAGGTTTTGTTGTGTTGTATTGTCCTTTTCATTTAATTCCAGGAATAGTTTTATTAGTTTCTTAATTTCTTTTTTGACCCATTCATCATTCAGGTGTGTGTTGTTTAATCTCCATGTGTTCATGTGGTGATTAGGGCTTCTTCTCGTGTTGATTGTAAACTTTATTGCATTGTGGTCTGGTAGAATGCATGGAATTATTTCAATCTTTTTGTATTTGTTGAGGTTTGATTCGTGTCCCAATATATGGTCGATTTTGGAGAAGGTTCCGTGTTGTGTAGAAAGAATGTCCTTTGGTGCTTGGGTGGAATACTCAGTAGATGTCTGTTAAGTCCATTTGATATATGGTATTGTTTAATTCAGATGTCTCTCTGTTAACTCTCTCTCCTTTTGACCTATGTAATGGAGTCTGTACAGTATTTAAGTTGCCTACTATTAACGAGTTGGGGTTAATCTGGGTCTTAAAGTCCTATAGTATTGTTTTTACAATGTTGGGTGAACCAGAGTTTGGTGAATATATTGTTCATGATTGTAATATCTTCTTGACTCATTGTTCCTTTGATCAAAATGAAGTGGCCCACTTTGTCTCTTTTGCTTATTTTTAAAGACTATTTTGTCAGAGAGTAGAATTGCTATGCCTGCTTTATTCTTAGTGCCATTTGCTTGTTATATTTTTTTCCACCCTTTCACTTTGAGATAGTGTCTGTCCTTGAAAGTGAGATGAGTTTCTTGCAGATAACAAAAAGATGGGTTTTGTTGCTTAATCCATTCACATAGTCTTTGTCTTTTGACTGGGGAGTTCTATCCATTAATATTTAAAGTTATTAATGAAAGATGGGTATTGAATCCTGTCATTTTTATTTCTGTTTACATTCTTGATATAGCTGTACCTTTCCACAGTTATACTTTCATTGGATTTCTTTCCACAATCCCTTGCTTTCAGCTCTTTGTATTGCTTCCAGAACTCTCTGAAGGGCTGCTTTTGTGGATATGAATTCCTCCAGCCTATTTATGTCATGGAAGATTTTTCTTTATCCTTCTACTATAATAGACATTTTGGCTGCATATAGTAATCTGGGTTGGCATCTGTGGTCATTTAAAACTGAGAATACTTTGATCCAGGCTCCTCTGGCTTTCATAGTTTACACTGAAGAGTGAGCTGTAATCCTATTCAGTTTTCCTTTATATGTGACTTGTTTCTCTTTTGCAGCTTTAAGAATTGTCTGTTTTGTTTGTGTAGTGTTTTTACTATGAAGTGCCATGGAGAGTTTCTTTTCTGGTCCTGTCTGTTTTGTGTTCTATATGCTTCTTGTATTTGTATGGGCATGTCTTTCTTTAACTTTGGGAAATTTTCTTCCACGATTCTGTTGAAGATCTGGTCCATGCCATTATCTTTGGATTCTTCTCCTTCTTGTATGCCTATGATTTATAAGTTTGGTCTTTTTATGGAGTCACAGAATTCCTGCATATTCCACCCATTCTTGTGTTTTCTTAAATTTTTCATAATTTTTGCTTGAGTGATCTAATTTGTCCACTTTATCTTCCAGTCTTAATATTCTGTTTTCCATTTTATTCATCCTATTGGTGAGGCTTTCTCCTGTCATTTCTAATTGGCTTACTGAGTGTGTCACTTCCTTCTTCATTTCAGCCTGAATATTCTTCAATCTTTCTAACTCTTTTCTGAATTCATTCAGAAGTTTATCCCTATCTTCCTTCATTTCTTTGATTTCATTTTTGGGTGTTCTTTACATTCACTGAATTCTTTTATCATGTTTATAATTGTTCTTTTGAGTTCCATGTCCTGCATTATCTCTAAGGGGTTCTCATTGTACTCCTCTAGAGGACTATTGGCATTTGTTGGTGATATGGTATTTTGGTTTTTCATGTTGTTTTTTCTCTGTGATTTTGACATGTGAATTTCTTTTGTAGTTTTTTCTTATTCTTATGTGAGACTCAGGCCTTCAAGTTTAGGTCTGCTTCTTTTTGTGAACTTTATGTGTCTTTGTTTACTTTTCGGGCCTGAAAACATAGTTCATCTAAGCTTCTGGTTCTCTCTTTTGATTTTATATTGGAGTGGCCGGATTGCTTTTGTCTTCAAGAGTTCCCACAGAGGCCCAATTCAGATGAGGGTCAGATGATTTCAGGCTTTCTTCTAAGGTCTGGATCCCTCCAGGAATGATTTTGGCCTCAGGAATTTGGTGGTTGGACCTGCCTGGGAGCCTGGCCCAGGAAAGATGCTGGTCTAGGGCAGCTGTTGGCTATGCCACCGAGAGATGCAAAGGCAGATGGGGTGGTAAGAGTCCCCAAGGCGTCCTGGGGACTGCACTGAGGAGCTGGGTTGGTCAGGATGCAAAGGATCAGGAAGAGGAAAGTTCAGCCCCAGCATCCCAGAAAGAGCCTATGGTGTCTTTTTAATCTGTTCTGTTTAACCCCCTGAGACCATAATGTTTTGAACATACACAAATATCAATATCAATATAGTTATTTTATTAATCTCTATTGGTTTTCCTTAAGAAAGACTTGCTTGTTACAAGGTCACAAAACACACACACACACACACACACACACACACACACAAAAAAACCCAGAAATTAAAAAATGAGATATATTTGCAAAAACAGACAGCCTTCTCGCTGTTCAGTCCTAAACATGGTATGTATAGCACTCTCTCTCTCAGGCTCAGGAATCTCGTGGAAGAGAGAGTAGAAAGGGTGTTGCAACTGGAAGACAGGGAGAGGATATATCAAATACTATCTCCAGGCTATGACACAGCCATTGCAAACATGATCTTGTAGCAGTTGAAGCTGTCTGTACTGGGCTTGCACAAGATTAGCCCTGTCAACAGATAACCTTGTATCAGGGAAGGGGCTCATGAGTTCCTACCCCTCCGTGCTGAACTATTGACAACTGATGTAATCTGGGAGAGTAGCCCTCATTACCTTCAGCTGAGTACCAAACAGTGGCCACACTTGGTTCCAATGGATAATTCCAAACCCATGACCACATATGATTAAAATCAAAATAAAAAGGCATAGATATAGAAAAGGGACATTTAGAGAGGAGGGGGCTGTGAGGATAACAGGATTGCAGTGGAACATAATGCATAAGAATCAATATTTAAATACAACAATTGATCTTGAAGGAGAGTGCCCCTCAGACCCCTCCCTGTCCTCTAAGAAAGAGCTGCCCTCCACCTGACTCTGGAAATCCCCTCCAATGTTCAAACCCTTTCCTGGTACATCTGTTTATGGTTTCTATGGAAATGGTCTGGGCAGAAGTGGAATAATGTTCTGCCCCAGGTAAGCTAGCCAATGGCTGTATAGGTTAAGGCTTTGGAAATCAGCCCTAGGTTGTTCAAATCTTTTCCTGGTTCTTCTGTTAATAGTTTCTATAGAAATCCCCTGCTCTGCGTTTTTTTGTGCTTAAAAACCTTATGTTTCTTTTTCTTTCTTTCTTTTTTTTCTGGTCTTTTTGAGACAGGGTCTCCCTGTAGCCCTAGTTGGCCTGGATTCGCTATGAAGACCAGGCTGGCCTCGAACTCACAGAGATCTGCCTGCCTCTGCCTCCCGAGTACTGGGATTAAAAGCATGCACAAACAAAAAACAAAACAAAACAAAAAAACAAGCCCTGTGTTTCCATGGCCCTGGGTCGCAGTACAATTCCTAAGACTGCCTATGTCCCCAGCTGGTGGGTTTCAATAAAGCAGTGAAGTTCTCCTGAGTCTCAGTGTCTGAGTGGTCAGTTCAGGGAATTTTTCTAACCCCAAACAATCTATATTCTGGCAGCATATTGAGCATATGCTCACTGCAATACTCTACTCATGGTTCCATTTTTTTTTTTTTTAAGAATATATTTTAAGAATATATCTGGAGAGATGGCTCAGTGTTTAAGAGCACTGACTTGTTCTTGCAGAAGACCCAGTTTCTAATCCCAGCACCTTCATGGCAGCTAACAACTTCCCATAACTCTAGTTCCAGGGGATCCAACAGCCTTTTCTCTCTGCTGCAAGCAGTGCATGACACGGCTGCACTTACCTACATGCAGGCATAACCTCATACACATAAAATAAAAAAAATGAATAAAAATTCTTAAAAAGAATATATTCTGTATGAACTCCTTGGAACCTAGTCATATGTTGTGGATTAACAATTTTTTTAATATTAAATAATCTATTATATTAATCACTATTGGTTTCCTTTCAGAAACATTTGCTTGTTATAAGATCAAGGAGAGCCTAAGCATTTTGTAATGCTTTTTTTTTTTTTCAAATAAACCCCATTTGTCACAGTTGGTGACACATTCATGGATATAATTTTCCCTTATATACAAACAAGACCTTCCTAAATGGAAAAATCTAAGAGCTCTAGCTACAGCTTGGGTAAAGGATAAACATATTGTTTTAAAGTATCCATTTTCAGCTGGGCATGGTGGCACACACATTTAATCCTAGCACTTGGGAGGCAGAGGCAGGCAGATCTTTGTGAGTTTGAGGCCAGCCTGGTCTACATAGTCAGTTCCAGAACAGCTGGGCCTACAGGGAGACCCTATCTCAAAAAGACAAAGTAAATAAATAAATAAATAAATAAACAAATAAAAATAAAGCATCTATTTTCTTGTCCACCATGGAATTACAACCTAGAAACAATCCATAATTTCAGCTAATATTAGTTCCACATGAGTCAGAAAGTTCTGGCCAGAATCCTTACTCTTGACTCTATAGTCTACTAAATGACTAGATATTTTTCTAGAGAGAATTTTACTAAGTGAAATCCTTTGGGATTTATTTGTTCTCCATAATAGTAGATAAAACAAACAACAAAAAAGTAAAATCACCTTATTTGAGACTTGCTTTGACAGAAGCTTTATGAAAATGTATGAAAAATGCCCAACATAAGGTAAGCATATATTACCTGCAAGAAATAATCTTTCAATTTTAGTTTGCATACACTTATAGTACATAGTTGGCAAAGGTGTCACATATAAAACAAATTAAGACACCAATGTGCAATAGTATATTGTCTTGGGTATATTACTATATTCATATAGACATTCACTAGAAACATGTTTTGTCCAAATGATAGTTCTATGAGAAGACACAGTATGGCACATATCATGTTCTGAAGGTCAGGAAGCACATCTCTCATCTGAAAGAACAGGGACAGGAAGATTTTTTTGTTGTTGATATTGCTATGATTGAACTTTGTTTATAATACAAATTTTGAATGATTTTGTGCCAATCATTAAATGAATTTTCATGATCAAAGAAAGTTTATGATTTTTTTCCAAACAGCAGGCATTGCTAGACAGCTATATATCTAACATTACCAGAAAATGCATCTGTCATTACCAAAGAAATAATTATGATTCCTTCATGAGAAAATGAATGATTTAATAAAAGAGCTATAATCTTATAAGCAATGTTCTGTTATGGTATTTTCATATAGAGTCTCAGAAAGTTAATAAGAATGATTTGAGAATTTATTGTCTCATATCTATAATTTATGCATGTGACATTACATTAATAAACCCAAATTTATCTTTTTCAGAGCAGACTATTGAATTATATCCTAAATCCATTTACAGTAACAAGATGCTGCATTGATTCACATATTTGATTTGTTTCTCAGGCAAGACAGACAAGTTAAGTAACAGAAAAATAAAAGTGATTTTTTTGAAGTCTGAAATGCACTTGAAATTGATGAAGCACCGATTTTGGAAGGCATACAAAGCATTAGGAAGATTAAGGGGAACAGCAAGAAATCAGTAAACTTTTAACCAATCTTTTAAAAATTTCATTAGGCAGAGAACAGTTCCCAAGGTATGGGAAATAAAAGATCTTTCTTCTTTTAGTTATTGCTGCTCAGGAACAAATCAAGAAATTTTTTTTCTGATCAACTGAAGGTGTGCATTTCAAGAAAATCAGTGGCTGTAAAGGAGTAAATACCGGTACTGCTTTTTACTATGCAAAAATTTAATTCAAAATTGAGAAGAGAAATCATGTCAAAAGATAATAGTTCTTGAAAATGTTATAGTAATTGTACACAAATGGAATTTGTGTACTATTAAAGAGTGCCATCAATAGTTTCTTATTAAAATTACTGAACTTTCAAAATTGAAAATAATTATAATCAAAATCTTAGACCAGACTAT
>NW_008331484.1:7144703-7153309 GCF_000622305.1 Nannospalax galili | reverse complement strand
AGTAAGTAATATTAAGATATACTGAAATTAATACACTTCCCTTTACAATCAGAAGGTATGTACAATATACTCAAGAAAAATGGATTTGGGTTTAGAATTTAGTTCTCCTCTCTTTTTGTACAAAGTCATCATTCTACTTTAAATTAAGGAAATAAAATGCAACGGGTTTCAATCAATTTTTAAAATCTTTCTATTGATTTGAGAAATTCATACATCATATTTGATCATATTCAAACACCCTTTTTCACGCTCTCCTAACTACTCCCCCCTCCCAAATTTAATGACCTTTACTATTTGCTTGTACTTTATAAGACGTATAGAGTTGAATCTTTGTTTCCTAAATGCTCTTGAGTGTGAGTCTATCCCTTGGA
This sequence comes from Nannospalax galili, assembly GCF_000622305.1. NCBI lineage: Eukaryota > Metazoa > Chordata > Mammalia > Rodentia > Spalacidae > Nannospalax > Nannospalax galili. The sequence continues at coordinate 7,152,938 of NW_008331484.1, read as the reverse complement.
ATCAGATCAACCTATGAGACCTAACGTCAGTAAGGAAAAACAACTCTCCATTTCCCAGTATACTATAGCAATTGCCATAAGATATTAGCTAGGGCTGTAGCTTCCTACGCATCTCCCCCATCTCTGCTGAACTCCTGTCTGGACTGAATGTGCACAAGTGCATATTCTGCATGTCATCATAAGATCTGAGACTTTCATATGTGTAACTACTCTGTGATGTCCAGAAAACACAGTTTCTTTGTATTTATCTATCACCTCTTATAATCTCTCTATTGCCTCTTTCACAATGACCCCTAACCTTTTGGAGGTGAGAGTACAATTTATAGGTATCTCCTTTAGAGTTGAGCACTCCAAAGTCTCTCATTCTCTGCTTATTTTCCAGTTCCATTATGTTAATCGCCGTCTCCCACAAGAACCTTCTCTGGTGAGAGTTGAGAGATGTACTCATCTACGGGCATAACCATGTCATTATGAGTCAGTTTAACACTGTTTTACCATTTAGGGGAATGATAGTTGCGGAGTCTCCTTTATGGCCTGTGACCTGCATAGCCCTAGGTTTTTGGCCCTGATACCAATATGGTATGGATGAAGCAGACCCTAAATCCAATTAGACGGCCATCAGTTAATCCCATAATATTCATACCACTGTTGCACCAGTGGTTATATTTAGCCAAGGTAGTTGTTATTGTAGCTTTTTGGGGTCACAGCTATGTAAGGTTGATGATTTTTCTTTCTCTGCCAATAGCATGTATAGCATCTTCCAGTACTATCAAAGCTAGCCAGCACAGATGAAGCTTCAGTGTCAATACCAGCTTTATTTCTACATGCTTGTTCTGACTCCCGTATGCAGTGTCTTCAGCAATAGAGTCTCACCATCAAGTCATCAAGTTCTAGTGGGTTAACAAGTGCCAGGTGATAGCTGATACTACTTGAAGTTGTATGAGCTCTCTCTGTGAACAACTCCAAAACAGGTAATTCATTCCTTGCATTATGTTTTCCATTTGTTAGCCTGTGTTGTAAGTCAGGGCTCCAGAACCAAATGGATAATGAAAGTAGGGTACACTTACACAATGAAGTATTATTCAGCTGTTAAAACAGAATTATTTAATTTCGAGTTAAATTAATGCAAATGGAAACAATCTTCCTAAATGAGGTAACCCAGACCCAGAAAGACAAGCATCCATGCTCTTTCTCATAATTAGATGCTGATTTTGAAATTTTAGATAGATGTTGATTCTATCCTTAGAAATCAGGAAACTGATAAGATCCATGTGGGTGTGTTGATTTATGAGCTGGGAGATAGAATGCAGTGTTATAAATGGAAATGGGAGTAATGACTAGGATGTGTTTAATGGGGTGAGGAGTGGGAATTTAGAGAAGAAGAGAGGTAAGGAGCGTAACTAACACTAAAGGTCTTTGATAGAGTCATATGGAAACTTACTACAGAAGTTTCTTTCAATATATACATACACAATATAAAAAGAGTTTAAATGCAGTTACCCTCTAACAGGGGTTCATTTAGTTTTTAAAAGCTGAATTTACACTGTTACAGGTAAGTAGAAAAATCCATAGAAAATGAACGTGGATGCAGGAAATAGTTCATGGCCAGAAGCTGCTAGTGTTTGTTATGACATGTTTTGTGGTTAGACTATGGATTTTCAAATTTTACAGTTGTATAAGATGATACCAATTGATTTGTAAATAGCACCTGGAACAAAGTAGACTAACAACCATAAATAGTCAATGGACTGCTGAGATGTATGCAACACACCAAGGAACATGATGGTAATACTGTTTAAAGCTTAGTATGTCAGCATGTAGTAACAAACACATTGTTGCACACATATTGAGACATGGAAACATTTTGCTTTCTGAAGATGTAAAAGAACAAGATGAAAAGAGCTCTCTTAGAAGTTCATAATGCTAGAAATAAATATATGAAACAATCACAAGTGTAAATGCCAGACATAAAGAAAATATACAAGAAATACATAGCATTTGTTTATATTACACAAAGAATTGGAGGTCACAATTATTCTCTTTTCAACACTCTATTCTTCTCCTGACTAGATGGTAATAAAAGAATCAGCTCTTATGAGGCTTCCACTGCCCTAGAAGGAAAGGCAGCCTCTCTACCCAACACTCACCAGGCTGATATAAGAACATTAAAACTTGTGCCACATTCTTTATCACACCTGGGATTTGTCATAGTTTCAGGTTGTTTTTCTATTACTTGATGATCCTTAGCTTATGACAAAGAAAAATAAGTATTGACCAAACCTAGAATATTAGGGAGAAAAATGGAGCTTTTGTTTCCAATTTGAGGCAACATTTCATATTTCTCATCACCAGCTCTGGGTTCTCCTCAAGCACAGTGTATGATTTGGGACCAGTTTCCCCCAGAAGAGCACATAGAATTACATACTTCTAGTTTCTGCAGCCTTTGTGGAAATGCTCATTTTCCCATGTTGAACAGTGGCACCACGTTCCCATTATGGTTCCCAGATTGTGAAGCAGCAAGATAAACAGGCGTATGCACTTGCACTGAATCTGCATTCCTGAACTTTTAAGCAACTCTCAGAGAATGTTGCTTCAGTCTCAAAAAGTTCAAAAACTCTCCCAAGAGACAACCACTGCAACAAATTTCAAAACTTCCCATTGGTAAGGTTTGTCTACTGACAAAGATGTTGCTGTCTGTTCATGGTTTTCTCTTTTGTCAACAAAAACATTCTCTCTCTCTCTCTCTTTTAACTCTGTCTTATCGGTTATCCTAAGATCTGTGACATCGGACATAGTAAACAGTCTTTCCTTAAGTTTTATTCTTTCCCTAGGGAGTTGGGAATGCAGCTCAGTTGGTAGAATGCTTTCCTACTATATAGGGATCCTTGGGTTTGATCCACAGCCCTTCATACCACCAGGCCTGGTGGTGCCTGACTAATCCTAGCATATGGAGTTCTATGCTAGCATGGGCTCCACGAGACCTTGTCTCAGAAGCAAAAAGCAAATAATAACAAAATTCCTTTATTTGATATAAGTAAAGCCTCAGTTTATTGTATCAAGTTAGATGCTGTAATACCCTCATAATGAATCCTGAATATTTCATTTTTTTTCTCCTGCTATGGTACTTATAATATTATAAAAACACCACTTCTGGCAGATCATTATTTCACCAGAGATGCAGTAGCCTGCAGTTCTGCCTGCTTACTGTTACTTCTATGTGTAGGGATGTAGATCTTCACATTCCTAGACTTTCAGGAACATTGCTCATCATCTATCTGTTGCTCTATAGACTGGTCATTATTTGTACATCTGAAATTTCTATGTCCTTCCTGTTTTTTCTTTCTGTGTTATGTCTTAAGAGTTGAGAAGAAATTTTCCTTAACAGTAAACATTAAAATTCATTTTATTTAATTTTATCCTTTCTGATCTTTCTTATTCTAACTATAGACTCAAAGATTCCAGGAACTCCTTATACTATTATTAAAAGTTTATTACAGCCAGGTGTGCTGGTACACGCCTTTAATCCCAGCACTCAGGAGGCAGAGGCAGGTGGATTGCTGTGAGTTCAAGGCAAGCCTGGCCTACATAATGAGTTCCAGGGCAGCTGGGGCTACAGGGAGACCCTATCTCAAAAAGACAAAAAAAAAAATGTTTATTACAGCAGAGTGAACTTGTATCCTAAAATCAGTAGTAACCTTTGGAAATTTACATAAAAGCTAAACATTGATTCTTTAAGGGATTCACAGGTTACCTAAAATTTGAGTGGCTTCAAATTCAAGAGTTACAAGCAGTACATTGTGCATATCGATAGTATATTGCACAAGCTCCTTAGCACCTCCAGAAGTGGTATCATATAGCTGGCCAAACTCTTGCTTCCTATAATCCTACCATAAAAACAAACATCACATTGAGTTTATGATGAACAGCAACCTGAACATTCTTATAATCAATAATCTCTGAGTCCTTACTGATGTACAATATTGGGATATTTTTGACCACATTAATAAGTGCTAAATTTGCCTCTAGCTTTAGTAATTTAAGGGATAGTTTTATTCAGAAATAATTTTCAAGTTCCCAAGCATTATAATTTACATAACTCTGTAGAAGAATATAAACACATCTATCACATAAATAAAAAGGCACTTGCATGAACACAGTTCTGCTCAAAATTTTGTGCTTTTTAGAAAAAAAGATGTCCCAATCTACTTAGTTGCATATGTGAGGGAAGAGAGAGATGCACACACAGAGACAGAATAAATCACCTTCTAAGGACTCATTAGTTCACTTAATTGAGCTCTTACAGGTTTCCAAGCTCTTTATTCAGAGAAAGAATGAAAACTGAATATCAAGTGATTTGAGGGGGAGGTCCCTCAGTTTCCTTGGATTAAAGAACTGGAAAGATTTACATTGGGACCAGTGGAAATGTGGAAGTGTTTTAATCTTCTGCCCATTTAGGTTGCCAGACACCCACAGCATTCAGGCCTGCAATAATTTTTCAAGATTTGGTTACATGGTCTCTGCTGTGAGAAACTGAAAGACTGTGCTGGATAGCTTTAGTGTCAACTTGACACTGGGGTTGAGGGAGCCTCAATTGGCGAATTTCCTCTATTGGACTGGCCTGTGGCCATGTCTGAGGGCATCTTCTTGATGAGTGATGTGGGAGGGCCCAGCCCACTGTGGGTGGTGGGCAGGTAGGCCTGTGTTACATAAGAAAGCAGGCTGAGCAGGGGCCTTGGAGAAAGTCAGTAAGCAGCATTACTCTATGGCCTGTGCTCCAGCTCCTGCTTCCAGGTTCCTGCCCTGAGTTCCTATCTTGGGCTCCCTGATGAACTGCGACCTGGGAGATGTAAGCCTAGTAAACCCTTTCCTCCCCAAGATGGTATTGGTCAGAGTATTTTGTCGCAGCAATGAAGAAACAAACCAGGACAAACCCATTAAAGAAATTCATCCTTGTAATTCTGTAGACAGAATTGAAAGGATGAATTCGTTAATGGGCTTGTTGGTATTTGGAGCAGGTTCTCTAACTCAGAGTCTTCAGATAGCATGGAGAGCACTGAAAATCCATGGTGTAGACTATTTGAAACAATTATGGAGATAGACCCATTTGAATCTTATAACTCGCCTCTTGTAAAGAGGAAGAAATTTCGTGACTCTATACATAAAACATTTGACAATTTCTGGAAAAATAAGAAAAATAATGATGCTGGCTGGTTACTTCTAGCATCTATGGATAAAGTGATGAAGATAAACAATGAGCTTAATGATAAAATTGACAAGCTCTAGATTCAAATCAACAGTTTAAATGTTTCCAAGTGTGTCCTGAAAGGGAATCTTCTCTCCAGCAGCCAGAGAGCTAAAGCTGCACAAAATCAAGCTGGAGCCCTTATTTTATGTTTGGCTAACCTACAATGCAAACTTAATTCCCAGTCTCGAAGGGTGTCAGCAGTAAAGGTGAGGGCATTAGTAGGAAAAGATTGGAATCCTGACACGTGGGATGGAGATGTGTGGGAGCACCCTGAGGAGGCTGAGGATTTTGAATCCTCAGACTCTGAGGAATTTGATTCACCTGATGAATTAATCTCCCCACCCTCAGCAGACCCACTCTCCCCACCCTTGCCTAACTAATCCCATTGAGGAAGTTAATTCCATTCAACAAGACAAAGCTGATGTCCCCCAGGGCCCAGGTATTGTTGCCTCTAGACCTATAACCAGACTCAAAGCTAAGCAGGCCCCTAGAGGAGAGATAGAAAGTGTGGTCCATGAGGAGGTGCACTACACCACTAAAGAACTTAGTGAATTTGCTAATTCTTTCAAGCAGAAGTCTAATGAATATGTCTGGGAATGGATTTTAAGGGTATGGGATAATGGTGGAAGGAACATAAAACTGGATCAAGCTGAGTTTGTTGACATGGACCCCCTGACTGGAGATTCTAGGTTTAATATGGAAGCTTGTGCACTTAAGAAGGGTGTTAAAAGTTTATTTGATTGGTTGGCTGAGGTATTTATCAAAAGATGGCCTACTGACAGAAACGTGGAGATACCTGGTATCCCTTGGCTTAGTGTTGATGAAGGGATTGTAAGACTCAGGCAAATTGGTATGCTCGAGTGATTTGCAGTGCAACACCAAATCCTCCACAATGGGAGAGCCCAGATGACATGTCTTTTACTGATTTTATAAGATGGAAAGTATTGAGAGAGATACCAGAACATTTGAAGAGCTTTGTTTTTGCTCTTTTCCTTATGTAGAATCTTACAGTTGGAGATACTGCTGCTCAATTGTATAAATTAAATGTAAATATAATAGGTATAACAGGACCTCGGATTAGGGGTCAGGTGGCAGTACTGAATTACCAAAGACAAGGTGAGCGTACTTATCGTAATGGGCGGCAAAGGCAAAACAATACCTACAATGGCATGATCCAAATGGACCTGTGGTACTTGCTGTTCAATCATGGTGTTTCCAGGGACCACATACATAAGAAACCCACTAAGTTTTTATTTGATCTGTATAAGCAGAAATGCTCTAGGATGAATGGCAGGAAGTCAGTATTGGATCATAGCAATAGAGAATCTCCCTCAGTCAACCAATTTCCAGACTTGAGACAGTTCACAGACCCAGAACCCCTTGAATGAAGGGAAGGCCAGGTGCCCTTGAGGAAGGACTTTGTCACAGTACCAAAAAGTTATAATGTTCACCTCTCACCCATCCTTCCCCAGAGGGACCTGCGGCCTTTTACTAGAGTAACTGTACATTGGGGGAAAGGAAATAATCAGGCATTCCGCCTATTGGATACTGATTCTGAGTTGACACTGATTCCGGGAGAGCCTAAAAAGCATTGTGGCCCTCCAGTTATTGTATGGGCTTATGGAGGTCAGGTGATAAATGGAGTTTTGGCTGAAGTCCAAATGACAGTAGGTCCAGTGGGTCCCTGAACTCATCCTGTGGTTATTTCCCCAGTACCAGAATGTATAATTGGTATAGATATACTTAGGAATTGGTAGAATCCCCACATTGGTTCCCTGACCTCTGGAGTGAGAGCTATTATGGTTGGAAAGGCCAAATGAAAACCACTGGAATTGCCTCTGCCAGGAAAAATAGTGAACTAAAAACAGTATCACATTCCTGGAGGAATTGAAATTAGTGCTACCATCAAGGATTTGAAAGATGCAGGGGTTGTGATTCCCACCACATCTCCCTTTAACTCTCCTATTTGGCCTGTGCAGAAGACAGATGGGTTACAGAGAATGACAGTTGACTATTGAAAACTTAATCAAGTAGTGACCCCAATTGCAGCTGCTGTACCAGATTTGGTTTCCTTACTCAAGCAGATTAATACATCTCCTGGTACCTGGTATGCAGCTATTGATTTGGTAAATGCTTTCTTCTCAATACCAGTTCATAAGGACCACCAAAAGAAATTTCCTTTCAGCTGGCAAGGTCAACAGTATACCTTTACTCTCCTGCCTCAAGGGTATATTAAATCTCCAGCATTATGCCATAACTTGGTTTGAAGGGATCTTGATTGCCTGACTCTTCCACAAAATATCACACTGGTCCACTATATTGATGATATGCTGATTGGATCCACTGAGCAGGAGGTAGCAGACAGTCTGGACTTGTTGGTTAAGCATATGTGCATGAGAAGATGGAAAATAAATCCAACCTAAATTCAAAGGCTTGTACCTCAGTGAAATTTCTAGGAGTTCAGTGGTGTGGAGCATGCAGAGACATTCCTTCTAAGGTGAAGAATAAGTTGTTACATTTGGCCCCTCCCTCCACCAAGAAAGAAGCACAACTTTTGGTGGGCCTGTTTGGATTCTGGAGGCAGCACATTCCTCATCTGGGTATGTTACTATGACCCATATATCAAGTGACTCAGAAGGCAGCTACCTTAGAGTGGGGCCTAGAATAGGAAAGGGCCCTTCAACAGGTCCAGGCTGCTGTGCAAGCTTCTCTGCTCCTTCGGCCATATGATCCAGCAGACTTGATGGTGCTTGATAAAGATGCTGTTTGGAGTCTCTGGCAGGCCCCCATAGGGGAATCACAACAGAGGCCACTGGGATTTTGGAGTAAGGCTTTGCCTTCATCTGTGAACAACTATTTTCCCTTTGAGAGATGGCTCAGCCTGCTATTGGGCCTTTGTGGAAACTGAACATTTGAGAATGGGCCACCAAGTCACCATGCGACTGGAGCTGCCCATCATGAGCTGGGTTTTATCTGACCCCCCCCCCAAC
>NW_008331484.1:7142403-7143951 GCF_000622305.1 Nannospalax galili | reverse complement strand
CATTGCTCAATGGACCCATGAACAAAGTGGCCATGGTGGCAGAGATGGAGGTTATGCATGGGCTCGACAGCATGGACTCCTACTCACCAAGGCTGACCGGGCTACAGCTGCTGCTGAGTGCCAGATCTGCCAACAGCAGAGACCAGCACTGAGCCCCCGATATGGCACTGTTCCCCATGGTGACTGGCCTCAAACCTGGTGGCAGGTTGACTACATTGGACCACTTCCATCTTGGAGGGGACAGCGTTTTTTCCTTACAGGAATACACACTCATTCTGTTTATGGATTTTCCTTTCCTGCACGTAATGTTTCTGCCAAAACTACTATCCAGGGACCTACTGAACACCTTATCCACCACTATGGTATTCTGCACAGAATTGCTTCTGACCAAGTAACTCACTTCACAGCCAAAGAAGTGTGACAGTGGGCCCATGGTCATGGAATCCACTGGTCTTACCATGTTCTCCACCATCCTGAAGCATCTGACTTGATAGAATGATGGAATGGTCTCTTACAGACAGTTACAGAGCCAATTAGGTGGCAATAGCCTGGAGGGCTGGGCCAGGGTCCTCTGGAAGGCAGTGTATGCTTTGAATCAGCATCCAATATATGGTACAGTTTCTCCTATAGCCAGGATTCACAGTTCCAGGAATCAAGGGGTGGAAGTGGGAATGATTCCACTCACTATTGCCCCTGGTGACCCACTAGGAAAATTTTTGCTTCCTGTACCCTCGACTTTGCACTCTACTGGCTTGGATGTTTTGGTTCCAGAAGAGGGAGTGCTTCTGCCAGGAGAGACAACAAACATTCTGTTGAACTGGAAGCTAAGACTTCCCCCTGGACACTATGGGCTTCTGATGCCCTTAAGTCAGCAAGCTAAGAAAGGAATAACAGTATTAGGAGGGGTGATTAACTCAGACTACCAGGGGGAAATTGGACTGGTTTTCCACAATGGAGGTAATGAAGATTATATCTGGAAGGCAGGAGATTCCTTGGGGTGACTTCTGGTGTTACCATGTCCTGTGATTAAGGTCAATGGGAAACTGCAACAACCTAATCCAGGACAACAAATGGCCCAGACCCCTCAGGGATGAAAATATGGGTCACTCCTCCAGGGAAAGAACCAAGACCTGCAGAGGTGCTTGCTGATGGTGAAGGAAATACAGAGTGGGTAGTAGAGGAAGGTAGTTACAAATACCAACTTAGGCCACGTGACCAGTTACAGAAACGTGGATTGTAATTGACATGAATATTTTTGTCCTGTTTGGTTAAGAATAGGCTTGTGCATGTATACACATATGTTAAGCAGATACTTGAGTTATTCTTTTTGAATGTGTAATTGAGATAAGTGTTAAGTGGTTAACTGTTGTGAACCTATATGAGATACTAAAGGACTAAGCATTTTTCGAGGACCTCATCACCTACTCTAAGATATATAATGCACTGGTCATTGTATGATGGGATAGTTATATCATGTTAGGTGAAATTATGACTTCAACATTGTTTTCATTTGAAAATTAAGCATGACATAGAGAGATGCTATTGGGA
>NW_008331484.1:7118768-7142382 GCF_000622305.1 Nannospalax galili | reverse complement strand
ACTTGTGATGGCTAATCCTGGGTGTCAACTTGACTGGATCTGGGATTAAATGAAATGAGAGAGATTTTCTTGATTGGATCATCTGAAGCTGGAAGACATACCCTAAATGTGGGTGTTACCTTCTGATGGCAGCCCATATAAAAGACCAAGGCTGAGGAGAATGCCAGGCTTCTTGCTGCTTGCCTTCTGTCTCGCTTATGAGTTCATCTTGCTGCTGTAGACTGAAAACTAGCTTATCTTTTGGAATTTGTCAGACCTTCATCATCAGATTGGGACTAATGAGACATCCAGCATTGTGGACTGAGCAACTAGGGATTCTCAGCCTCTCCAGCATGGTGCAGCCATTGTTGGACTACTCAGACTCTATCCTGTGAGCTCAGCTGATAAATCTCTATACATATGTATCCATTCCATTGGTTCTGTTTCTTTGGAGAACCCTGACTAATACAGACTCAGAGATTAAAACTTCATTTCTGGTGTACATCTTTATGCATGAAACTATGCCATGGAGCCCTTACTTCTCCTGAGATTGCTGTGGGGGCTGAGGATGGTAGAGTCTGAGACAAGTGTCCTATATTCTAGGCAGCTTGAAATTTCTATTCCTTCCTACTGTAGGACAATATCTGTTACTTTTACTGCCCAGAAACAATTAAAAAAGCTAAACAAACCTCTCAGTTACACTTCTCTTTTCTAGACATTTGCAGAAAAGACAATAACAGAATTTCTCCTTTCATTTCTGCACTGCAAATTCATTAGCTAGTTCATTCAAAAATTACTATACCAGGAGTTCCTGTCTGCTACAAGTGGAAAATACAAGAGAGTTCCTCGTGACATTTACATTTTATTCATAAGAACTTGGTAAGGGATAAGGGAGATGGCTCAGTGGTTAAGAGCACTGACTGTTCTTGAAGAGGATCTGGGTTTGACTCCCAGAACCTATATGGTGTCTAACAACCATACTCCAGTTCCAGGGGAATTCAACACCCTCTTCTGACCTCTTCAGGCATTACATGATACAAGTGCACATACATACATGCAGGCAATACACTCATGCACATAAAATGAAAATAATAAAATATTTTTTAAATATAAAAAAATTAGAAGGGGACTTGATAAGTAAATGATATATAAATGTGTTAAATGATGATCAGCACCAAGAACGTGAATGACATGGGGTAGACTGTTCAGTGTTATTGGAGAGACTAATGGAATATCTTTTTGTGCATCGAGAGACAAGGAATCTGTTTATGACACAGAAATTGTGTAGAGGCATGATAATGGGAAGTTTAAAGCCCTGTGGTTCTTTGTGGGGAGACATTTCCAAACCTTGAAATAAAGCTGTGGTTGATAAATTCAAGAAAGAGCCAAGGCCAGATTGGCTGGAATTTAGTTGTAGATATAGAGTGGGAAGAAAAGGTCCAAGTAAGACAATGTAAAGAAGCTGTGCCATTATACAATGAGTCTAACAGCAAGGTGCAAGTTGGCACTGGGTGCTGACTGGCAAATCGGCTTCTGGAGTTGGCAGGCTGTCTCCTCCAGGGAAAGAAAGAAGTGCACCTGACAAGCTTTACTCCATATTTCACAAAGCACTTGCCACTGATTCTGGCTTCTTAAGAGGAGTTTATTGAAAGGATACAACAGAAATACATGATCAAACTTGCAATACTGCCATTTAATCAAATAAGTTTTCTTTCATGAAATTCACTTCCAAGTTTACATTCAAATGTTAATTAAAATGTTATACCACAAATATGCTGTAAATTTATATTTTACACGTTTTCACTTAACAGTGTATAATATTTTCTTTCTTTATCTCATGTATTCGGCTACAATCCAGTGTTAATCCTGACCTCAGAAAACCTAAACAAACATCCTAATGTAAATACTAAATTCACTCCTTATGCAAATGCAAACATGCAAATGAAGATTTATTTAATTATATTTAAAGTTGTTCATTTATAGAAATTGGAAATTAGAGGTAATATTATGTTTAGGTAACTTGATTTTTCACTGTGCACAGTTTTTGTTAATAGCTGCATTATTCAGTATAGACATTCATGTGGTTTCCTGATTGGTACCACTTTGAACAATGAAAAATAATGCTGTATTTTTCTACACTGGTATTTGTCTCTGTGGCATATGAATAACAGTAAAATAAAGAATATGTACCTTGTTACATCGTTTTATCTCTTATTCCAGATAAGAGGTAATGATTATCCATGCCAGCACTGGGTTTTAACATGGCACGTGAAAGCTGATGAATCATTATGCTTTTAATGTAAAGATACAGATACTCTTGGAGAATTTTTATGTTGTTGCATAATTAATCTGATCATTTCTATAAAGGCCTTTATATATTTTGAGCACTAATTCTTTAGGCTATCGTGTGAATTGCAAATATTTGTTTTTTTGTCCCTTCCTTGTGATGTCTTGCTAAAAATTGTTCTCTATTCAATTATATTTCATTTTTTTATAGATTCTACTATAATTTTAGTGTTACTGTGACTGTTCCAAGCATAATCATTTACAAAATATATGGTAATATAGAGAAATATTATGAAGAAGCCACAAAAATAAAATACTGTTTACATTTTTGATACATGATGTCCTGTATATGTAAATATATTTATGCATGCAAATATTGGCATCTTGGTTATTTATACTTTGAATAAAAATGGAATTAAATTCCTGTACTGTGAGTTTTCAGTTTATTTTTAGAGTTAACAAATCCTTCATCATCCATACCATTAAATATTAACCAGAACAACCTATCAGCATGTTTTTGGACCTCATGAATATCATATCAACAATTTCAAACTGTAACATTGAAAATCACAAAGTGCCTAATATTCTGTCATGTTGATAATTACAATAGCCATTCCTTTACATAAAGACTTTCTGTACGTTTATATTTATCTTCTTATGATGAACCATTAGAAAGATACTATTTGTATTAAAACTCAAGAATATATTTTAAGAATTTTGGCCCTTTAAAAAAGGCTCTAGAGATGTAGACAGAAGTACCAATGATAGTGTATTTATCCTCACATCTGAACAGCTTTCTTCAAAGTCTGAGTTTGAGGAGACCTTGGTCAAGATAGCTTATAGATCCATAGGTCTTCTACACTTAGTTCAATGCTAGCTCAAAATATCAAAATTCTATTAACCTAGTGGTGAGTAAAGATTAGATATGACAGTTAAGCATGTAGTCTTAATTTATGAAAACCAAGTTATGAAAAAGAGAAAAAGGGCATTAATTATGTCACAACTGCTATGATACTTGTGGTAATGTGGATAGAGGGACAGGATAAGAATAAATAACCGTGTTACATGTTGCATTTAGTCTTAAATCTTATTATCTCCTTATCATTAAAAATACTCAAGCTGGGCATGGTGATGCACGCCTTTAATCCCAACACTCGGGAGGCAGAGGCAGGCAGATCTCTGTGAGTTCATGGCCACCCTGGTCTACATAGTGAGTTCCACGACAGCTGCATGAAATAAATAAATAAATAAATAAATAAATAAATAAATAAACTCAAAGGAAAAAGAGATTAGTACTAGGAAGCAAATTTGAAGTATAAAATAAAATTACCAAAGTAGGAACAAAATGAATTCTCTAAATATGAGTGTGAACTCTCTTATTAGAAAAGTTTTTATACACACTAAAAGTGTATCCAGCTTTATTTCATATTTTCTTACACCTTGTTTCCCAATGTCTTTAATACATGCATTTTAAAGAATGCATTTTAAAGTCTATTAATTTTTATTAACTATGAGAGCGTTCTGAAGAGAAAGTGGAATAAAATGTATCTAATTTTGTTGTATTTATTTTTATTTTTGTGAATGAGCATTTTCCTGTATTACCTAAGTGCTCCATGCGGGTGCAATGCCCACAGAGACCAGAAGAGGGAGTCAGGTCTCTTGGAATTTGGTAGCAGACAATTCTTACCTACCCAGTGGGTGTTGGGAAATGAACCTGGGCCCTTTACAAGATCATCGGGTGCTCCTAATCGCTGAGCCATCTCTTTAGCCCCAGTATATATATTTTAATTAAGCAGCCCATGAGATGGCTCACAGGGTAAAGGTGCTTGCTGCCAAGCCTGATGATCTGAGTTCAGTTCCCAGAACCAGCATGGTGAAAGGAGAGAACCGACTCCCAGAAGTTGTCCTCTCATTTCCACTTGTGCACCATGGCAAGTGAGCAATCACCCACTCGAGTTTGCGCATGCACACACACACACAATAAATGTAATAAAAATAAATTAAAGAGGAGCTGGAGAGAGCACAGTGGTTAAGAACACTTCTTGCAGAAGATCCAGGTTTGAATCCCAGCACCCACATGGCAGCTAACAAGTCTCTGTAACACCAGTTCCAGGGGATCTGAGAGTCTCTTCATGACGCAGATGCACTTACCTACATGCAGGCAATACACACATACACAATAATATAAAAATAATAAATAAAATATTTTAAAAAATAAATAAAAAATAGACTCCCACCTGTCTTCCACCTAAATTGAGGAATTCAACAGCTTCCTAATCCAATTTCACTTTAGAAAGCATACGAATGAACACATGATTCTGGATTTCTATTCCTCCTTTGAACTGGAACAGCTTTCTTCAAAGTCTGAGTTTGAGGAGACCTTGGTCAAGACGGCTTATAGATCCATAGGTCTTCTACACTTAGTTCATGATTTTATCTTCTTGAGGATCTGTAGGAAACATAACAAATAGTGACACTTAGGAGAAGTTACTTTTTCTTTTTTTTTTAAAGGTATTTTTATTTTTGGGTATTTCATTATATTTGTATACAAATGCTGGGTTTGGTGTATGTTATCTCTTAGGAAGGAAAGTTTCATATAGGTACAGTAAGTGGAGCATGTACTGTTTACCAAGTTCAGAGACCTTGGTTCAAAATCCTATTAGCTGAGGCTGTAGAGATGGTACGATTGTTCATTGTTAAGAGCACTGTCTGCTCATGCAGAGGTCCCAGGTTCAGTTCCCAGCACTGCGTTGGGGTTCACAACCATCTGTAACTCCAGTTCAAGGGAATTCAATGACCTCTTCTGAATGTGGGCATTGCATATGGGGTGTACTTATATGAATACACTCAAAATACTCATACACATAAAAAAGAAAGAAAGAAAGAACGAATGAAAAGAAAGGAAGGGAGGGAGGGAGGAAGGAAGGAAAGAAAGAAAGAAAGAGAAAGAAAGAAAGAAAGAAAGAAAGAAAGAAAGAAAGAAAGAAAGAAAGAAAGAAAGAAAGGGAGAATCTTAGTTTTTCTGCACATTCTGAAAGCATGGGAAGTAACTAGCCATTAAACACACTTTAATCAAAGTTTTCTTGGACTCTCTCTGTGGTAATTCAGAAAACTTATAGACATGTTTGTACAACTTGGAAGTGGCAATCCTTTGTAGCTGAAATGCTCTACTGTATCATAGAACATGGAGTTCACAGTAAAGCGCTTTGAAATGCTCCATTCTGTAAGAACAGCAGCAAAACTAATGTAGTAAAATTAATAAATCATCAAATAGTATTTTCACAAAAATAATAATAGAAAATTTTTTTACTAACTTCTAGGTATACTCTAACCTAAAATCTTACTTGTAGGAAGTTTCTATCCTCAATTTCTGTTCCCAACTTTGACATGTAACTTCCTGTCTAGTGAGAAGGGCGTGGAGCAAGGAACCTCATCACAATTTATGGAAGAGAGGTTCTGGGATTATGCCTCTGAATACAATTGAAATGACTAAGTAAAAGAAAAATGGAATGAAGAGATTCAGTAACATCTATTGTTTCCTTTAGTTTCCAATCTCCTTTCTCATCAAAATGGTGCCTCTCCTGAAGGGTATGATTAACTGTGTAAATTTTTAAACAAATGTCTGAGTAGTGACAAATCTTGGTTGGTATACCCATTTTATTGACCTCATATTTCCTTTAATGAAAGAGATAATGTGTGTGTGTGTGTGTGTGTGTGTGTGTGTGTGTGTGTGTGTTTGGAATTTGTATCCCTGAATCTCAGCTTCCTTACAACATTAAGGATAATCTAGGTGACATGCACAAGTAAAACAAGTAGGCGAATAGAAGATAATTTCTGTGCATTTGTGATTGAAAGCACAAACTAGATTGTGAACTAAGAAAAAAGCTTCTTAGTTGACTTGGTGACAAGAACATTGTTTCTGAAAACACCAATTTGTACGAAAACATCTCTAATCAACCTTAAAATGGCAGAGACTCCAGGTCTAAGAAGAATTGTAAAAGATACATTATAAAAGTATGCATGTGTCCGAGCTGAGATCATGGGCATAACTAAACAAATCAAAACCACAGCTCTGCTGAATCTCTCTTTCATTGGGAATAGCTTACAAGAAGATTAAACAAAATAGAAATTTATATTCTATGCTTACACACTATGTTATCACTTTTAAACATGAGTAACTGTTTAATATATGTGAGTTACTCTTTCTGTTTTAACAGATAAGGATCTGTAACTTCAGAAATGGGGCAGGGATGTCACAACTATCAATTGAACAAATATACAAACTAATTAAGCTAAAATTAGTGCTTTGAGGCTCAGTCTCAAAAGTCATTGTTAATGTGTAAAAGGGACCTTCATAGATAGTTAAATATTTAATTCTAGTGTTAAACTTTGAGGAATAACAGAATGGAATAAAAACTTTTGAAACTTTGTTTTGAAGGGTAAATGTGTGATTTGCCATGCATAATGGCATATTTATATAAAAGAAAATAGTGTTGATATTTATTGATGTCAAAATGAATTCTAACTTGTAAAACCAGAATTCTGTTAAGAATTAGGCTAGATGCTAAAGAACAGTTCCGAGTTTTCTGGAGCTACAGGGGAGTAAATGAAAAATAATCTGAAGATGGAGAGATGTTCCTTTTAAAAAGAACATTTTTGCATCCCCAGGTGGGAAATTTTAGCATACTAAAAGCTTGATAAAGTATCATTTAACTTTAATTTAAATATACACATTTTATATAATTCAACCAACTGAGATAATTTTTGTCTAATTAGACTTTCAAGCATGCTCAAATTCTTATGTCTCACTATTTAGATATCTTCAGGGATACGTGGAATGTTAATTAGGATATGAATTAAGATGAGGTTTGCTCTGGTCCTGCATCTGTCTACACCGGTTATTGATTTTTTTCCCCATCTCACCAGATCCTCTGTATCTCTCATAATATCTGAATTCTTATCTGAGATTGAAGCCTCTTTATTGTATCAGCTCAGCCCATCCAACTTCACTAGGCCTTAATACTGAATCATTTGCACTCTTCATTGAAAGGATTATTTTAGGAATCAAGAGAGGGCTCAGCAGTTATGAGCTCTGGATGCTTTTGCAAAAGGTCTGGATTGGGTTCTCAGGAGCCACATGGTGGGTCAGAACCATCTGTAACTCCAGTTCCAGGGAATGTGACACCCTCTTTAAAAGCATTGCACACATGCGGGCAAAACACTCATACACATAAAAATATATGTATATATGTAAAATATTACTATAGAAGTAATAACAAAAGCTATTAGGTAACAGAAATTATGATACTATGCATCTGAACAAAAGAAAGTCAAATTAAAATGTTTGCAAATTCTCAGTAAAATAATTTTCAGATTTAAGGTAATAACAGATTCTCTAGATTACTGTACTTTTATGTTTTGTAAAAATTATTCTAAAATTTATTTCTATTATTAATAAACCTCAGTAGATATTTAAATTTTAATTAGAGAGCTGAGAGGCATAATGACTCTCATAATGATAACAATAACTAGATGAGTCACAGTAGAACTACTGAAGTTATTGATGGAAAAAATGAGCTCAGTGGTAAAGCTGACAATACAGAATGAAACCACTAGTATATTTTCTTTACTTAATATGGTAAAGTACAGGGAATGGAGAGATGGCTCAGCAGTTAAGAACACTGGTTGTTCTTGCAGAAGACCCAGGTTTGAATCCCAGCACCTACACAGCCAATAACAACTGACCATAACTTCAGTCCCAGGGAATCCGACAGCTTCTTCTGTCCTCCGCGGGCATTGCATGACACGGGTGCACATACCTACATGCATGTAATACACACATACACATAAAATAAAAATATTTTTTAATGTTTAAAAATATGGTAAAGTACAAAAGTCTGTGATAAAAATAAAAGTGATTTAACAAGGTATTGTAATATTTCAATGTCTATTTAGAACAAAAACCTTTTAACCCAAACTACATATTAGGTATAAAATAGCTTATTAAATGACTACGTTATCTGAAATAAAATGCTAAGTTTATATTTGAATGAGGATATTCTTATCCTAAAGCACTTCAAGTGTTCTTCTAAAATATGAAGGAGTTTAATTTATTTGAGGTGAAAGGGATTTTTAGAGACTGAGTTTAAGGGTGAGTCTTGCGAGGGAGTACAAAGCCTGCCAAGTTAGTACCAGATGTTAACATAAGAAGTGCAATGCTTGTGTTCATAAAAAAAGGGTCAAGGATGAGTGACTCTTGAGTGAGGTGATGTACGTTTTTACTGGACTCCCCAAAATCCTATTCACAATTACTTGGGACAAAGTTAGATTATTTAGGGACCCTGATCACACAGACAACTTCATGTCTTTGAGGAATGAGTAGGTGAGAGGTCACATAGGTAAATTCAAGAAACAAATTCATGAAACTATCATAGCAGAACTCCTGACATCATAAAATCTGGCTGTTCTAATCTTTAAAAAAAAAAAACAACAACAACAAAAAAAAACCTCCTTTTCTAGATTGTACTCAGTGTCAAAAGTTAAAGAAATTATTGCAGGACAAGAGGCCCAGAAACAAAATATTTTAATGCCTATTTATTTGCTAAGAAAATTTTCATTAAATTATTGTGAATTTCATACAATATATTTTTATTGTATTAGATCTTCCTATCTATCTGCACCCCTCTGCTACCCTTCATCCAATTTCATGATGTGTGTGTGTATGTGCGTGTGTGTGTGTGTGTGTGTGTGTGTGTGTGTGTGTCTGTGTCTGTGTCTGTGTGTCTATAGAGTTAAGTAGTTAACTTTGAGTCCCCTAAATGCCCTTTGGTGTGGGTACATCCACTGGAGTTTGAGTAACCTACCAAGAGTCACACCCTTAAATGAGATGGGCTTTCCACCTCCCAGCAGCTACCAGTTGCCAATAGTACCTCAGGTAGGTTGTTATTCTTACCCACTTTCCCAGGTCTGATTGGGGATTTTGTCTGGTTTGGGCTTACATGTGGCTTGTACATGCTGTCATGTTGTGAGTTCATAGGAGTAACTGCTTAGCTCTCTAGAAGACTATGCTTGGGATTATCTACCTCCTCATACTTTCACAATCTTTCAACCCTGTCTTCTCCAATTGTCACTGAAAGTTGGTTTTCAGAAGTTTGATACAGGCGTCCTGTTCAGGGATAAGTACTCTGCAGTCTCATATTGCCAGCTACGAGAGTTGAGAGATGCATTTATCTATGAGTACAAAAGTCATTAGAAGTCGATTTAATACTATATTTATTTAACAGAATAATAATATTATGTCCTCCCCTATGGCCTATGACCTATCTACCCACAGGTAGACATGATATCAATGACAGGCAAGAGCTCCATCTTATGAAGTAGATCATAAATTTAATTAGAAAATGACCATTACTCCCATATTATTTGTGCCACTCTTGCATCAATGGGCATACCACACCAGGACAGTTGTTTATATCTCACATGATTCACAGTTAATTACGTCAATGATTATTTTTCTCTTCTGGTGTCATGTATAGCACCTTCTTGCACTATGAACACTACCTAGTAGGTGACAAAACTTTGAAAACAGTATCAGTTTGATTTCTCCTTGCTTGTTCTCCAACTCCTATATGTAACATCTTCAGCAACAGGGTCTTGGAGTCCAGTTCTTGTATATAACCAAGAGCAGGAGAAATGGTCAGTGTTATTTGTGCATCAATGGGACACCTAGTCAATAGCTTCAAAGAGAGACTCACCTCCTGGAATTGGGCTTTTACTCTTCTAGCCTATGGTTCATACTAAGGACAATATCCCCCTGTTATAAGGTAACTCCTTTTAATCTCTTTTTATTATGTGTTTATATATACTTTAAGATGCTTCTATACTGGTAGATTTCTATAATGCTTTTCCTAAGGACCTTTAGTTTTAATTATCCCTTTATATTCCTTCCTCTGTCATATCCTCCAATTTTGTTTCCCATTTAACCCTTCCTGTAGGAAACCAGGATGGCATGCCTTAGAGAAAGATGGACCTGAAACTTTTAGGATCAGGCCACAATCTCTGCTGAAGGGAGGGAAAACTGAACACAGAAACCTCAGAACCATGTCATGTAGAACACTGCATGGCTAGCAGGAGAAAATTGGCCAGGTCAAAAGTTTAATCTCCTTGCTCTGAGATAAAACAGCTTAGTCAACACCTCTTAGATAAATAACTCTCAGCTTTCATTAGCAAAAAATTTGTGCCAGGTCGAAAGTTTACTATGCTTTTTTGTCCTAAGAAAGAAAATATTTGGGGCACTAAAATACCAGATAGGCAGGTAACCCTGAGTAAAAGTTCAAGTATCCTTCCTTACAAACAGTCCTTAGCTAGCACCAGCTATAAGTTATATGTCCTGTTTCTCATATAATTATGCCCTAAATCTATGTATGTAACTGCCCAAACTGCACATGACTGCCAGTTCTTTTTCTTGTATAAAAACTTACTGAATTTTTCATCAAAGTTGACTTGCTGCAAGGAGACTCAAGTCCCAGAGTAAGAGTCTTTTCCACCAGCATCACCATCCCAGAGCTATGCCCCTTGCACTTTCTGTAAGTCAAATTCACTGCTGGGAGGTGCACGTGGCATCCAATCTCCTCTTCCCACGGTCCTTGCAACAGCCTGAGGAAAGAATTCTCCAAACCCCAGTTTGAAGAATCTTAATGAGTTTATTGGGCTTGCTAACTGAGCTTGGGGTTTGGGTTTACTTACAGACAAGCAGGCACCCCGTCCCCCAATTCATGGCTGTGTTCAAAAGTCCACCCCCAGACATAAATCCTGTGGTTCTGGACAGCCTTACAAAATGGCAAGAGACCAGCCTTGGTGTTTTCCCAGCTTTTATACCCTTAGCCCCTCCCCTGCAAGTGGCTCTGGTCAACTGATTGGCTGGAAGAGGAAAGGGGAGTGGCTTCTTTGTACAGTGTGGGAAGGAAGCAGGTCCATGGCTTGTCATCACAGGGTCAGAGGAATATCCGTGTGACATTCCACCCCTTCCTCTGACTCTTACAAAACTTTCCTCCCGCCTCTTCCACAAATATCCCTGAGCCTCACAGGGGGTGGGGAGACCTTTCTCCCACTGTAATAGGGCACTGGACTCGTCAATTTCTGCATCCTCTGTCTGTCATGGGCTGATGGCTCAATTTAGTGGCATTCCATCTACTATAAAAACACAAACAACAAGAAGAAAGAACATGTACACAATAACTGCTATAATAGTTCATTGGCATAAACACAAATGCTTGAATGGTACTTTAGTAGGCTCATCACATCCAACAATACAACTGCAGTGGCTTCTCCACTGGGGCCTATAACCTCTCCTGCCACAGGGGGGTGGCCTGGTCTACAATACCAGATGTGTGTCCCATCCCTAGGAATGGGCATTAGGTCCAATCGATAATTAGATGGTTGTACATACACTAGACAAGCCACTATTGCACCAGCTGGCACATCTGGCTTCACATGTTGATAATAAAGCACATAGGGTCCTTCATTGAACATGATAATGGGGCACAATTCTCCCCCAGCCATCTGCATAGTGCCTTCTGGCACTATAAAAGCCACCCATCCAGTGGCAGGGAGTTTCCAGTTTAGTCCAAGCTTGATTTCTCCACACTCACATCATGCAGCATCTTTAGCAATAGTCTTACCATCCACTTCAGGTGTGCAACCAACATTATTGGAAATCGCCTTTATAGTTTTGGGGACCTCTGGGGTCCCTTTGGCCAACTACTCATAGGGAGGCAACCCACCCTGGTACTGGGATTTTCATTTAACAACCTTATGGCTTCTGGAAGGGTCTTTTGCCACCCTCTTAGGGTTCCTTCTGGGTTTAAGGCTTTCCAACTGCTCCTTCAGCAACCCATTTTTTCTTTCAATTAACCCTACTCCTGTAGGATTGTATGGAAGTGTAAATACCATTGAACCTGATTATCCTCAGCCCAAGCTTGCAAATTTGTACCTCAGGCACCCATACATGACACTGAGTTCAGTAAGCCACTTAATAGTAGCCTTGCCCATCACTCTCTTGCAAGAAAAGGCCTGTGTAAGGCCTGTGGCAGTGTCCATACAAGTGAGAGGATATTTAGACCCCTCACTGACTGGCAGGGTCCCTATATAATCTACTTGCCAGTCTCACAGGTGAAGCTGCCTTGTGCATGTGTCCCATGAAGGCATCCATCCTCCAGGGCTGTAACTGGGAACACGCCTCACAGGCCTGGACAGCCTGTTGGATGTTAGCATATTTTACTGGAATGCCAGCTGCTTTAGCTATTCTCCATTCTGTGCCGGCTCTTCTGTGGCCTGACTTTATATGAATCCAGTGAGCTGCTTTTAGGGGAACCTGAGGGCAGACAACCCTCACCTTGGTAAGAGCATCAGCTTTCTGATTCCCAGGGTGACTCACCAGGCAGTGGGGAGCCACACGGTAATGTGAGCTTTAAAATTTGCCAATACCCAAGAAGTCCCCCAAATACCTGTAACTGCCTAGTACAGATTGTTGTTAAGATTTTCTCAACCGCTGCACTAGGTATCATGTGAGTTCTGCCTGACCATAAAACTCCTAAGCATTTTACTTTGGTACAGGGCCCTTGTACATTCAGTGGGTTGATTTCCCATCTTCACTCCTTCAGATGCACTCTTGCATGTTCCCCAAATGAGCTTCCAAATCTGTAAGGCAATCAGAAGTCAGCATTATGTCATCTATGTAGTGGAATCTCCTTACAGAAGGAGGGCAGGGTAACAGGGCCAGGTCCCGGGCCACCATTCAGTGACAAACCGTGGGGTTGTGGAGGTAAGCTTGGAGAAGTACTCTGAAAGTCCATTGTCGTCCATTCCACATCAATTCAAATTGATCTTGGGATTCAGCAGCTAGGGGAATACTAAAGGATGCATTAGCAAGATCCACCACAGCATGGCAGGACCCTATTTCCTGTACCAGAAGATCCATTAGCAGTGCGCTGTTTGGCACCGCTGCATGAATCGGAGGGCTCACCTTATTTAACTCCCAGTAATCTACAGTCATTCTCCAGGAGCCATCTGGCTTCCTGATAAGCCAAACAGTGCTATTGAAAGGGCGCTGGGCTGGGAGGGTAACTTCTACCTGCTCTAGTTCCTGGATGGTTTCAGTAATTTCATGTCAACCCCCAGACAGCTTGTACTGTTTGATATTCACCACCCTCCACGGGGTGGGCAATTTGACTGGCTCCCATCTTGCCCACCCCTGAGTAATCACCTTTACTGTTTGCACCTTCAGCCAAAACTCTCCCACAGTAGTATGTGGGGTGTGACCCAGCAGAGCATCCATCCCTAAAATGTTCTCTTGAAGGGGAGAGATGCACACCTTATACTCCAGGGGAGTATAATTGCCCACTCCCAGAATTAGTCTAGTCTGATTCACCTGTATGGTTTTATCCCCACACCCATCCACTGCTATCCACTGGCCCTGATGTTTTAGAAGATTTCCGTGAATTAATGTACACTCTGCCTCAGCACCCACTAGGGCCCATGTGCTTTGTGTATTAGTGGGGAACCAATAAATCCTCAGTTCCACAGGTGGCCTCTGATCATTCAGTATGGCACTCACCTGTGGGCAACCTTGGCCACCCCTTCAAGGCAGTGGTTGGGTGGGGTGCCATCCAATGAGGCTGCCTTCCTCTGGAGCAGGGGGCACAGTTGGAGGTACTCTCACCTCCTGGTCCCCAGTTTCTCTTACTTCTGTGGTGAATTGCTGATCAGGTCTTAAACCCCTCCACAGGCTCACCAGCACAGTGTTTGGTTGCCCATCTATCTTGTCCCTAGCAACTCCTGCTCTGTGTGGATCCATCCACATTTGTGCTCAGGAGACACGGAAGGGCCCTTTGCTGAGTTCTGGTCCTTTTCCCTTCTGTCTCCTAGCTTTAGTACATTTTGAACCATGTTTGCATATTGGTCTAAATCATTTAAATCTGCCAGAGCCTCACCAGCTTCATACAGGTCACACCCGATCATGGGGCTTAGCACTGCACCAAAGCTCCATACCAGTCTCCTGGGCTTTACTGAATCAGTTTCTTTCTTCAGTCTCCTATAAACACAGTCCTGCCTGGGCCAGTGAACTGGGCACCAAATATAGCTTCCCTCATGCTCAGTTCCCTCAACAGAGCCTGTCCTTTCTCAAGGGTTTTCCAGTCTCTACTATTCATGAGAATATCAGCTGGAGATATCCACATATCCTGGATGGCTCATATGAGCCAATCCATCAGGGACTGGTTTCCCTCATGTTGCTTTAAATTGTGAAGTCTTTGTCTCAAAGAAGGATGAGCGGTTGTGTTGCTTAACTTCTCTTCTTTTGTAGAACTTAAAATGATTCCATCTGCCCCCATGTCTCATACTCTTACAAGCCAAGTGGCCAAAGGCTCCTTCATAGCTTGTTTAAATGTCTTTCCCAGTTCTAATAGTTCTGGTGCTGAGTAGTCTCTGATTACCACTATCTCCTGCATCAGGCTATTGTTAAGACCTCCATTGGCATGTCAGAACATGGATTTTCCCTTTCTTTGAATTAAAGGTCAGGCCCAAGGAGCATCTCTCGCTTACTCTAGGTCACTTTCTTCTTCCTCACTGCCCAACTCTTCCCAGGGGTTCTAGGTTTTAGGATCCTAAGATGGGCTTTTTATTATCATTCTGATCTGAGCTTTTTTTCCCTTTGACCTCCTAGACATTAAAAACAAACAAACAAACAAAAAAAAAATCATGCCAACACCTCCATCTCCTTTTCTCTCTTATCTAATTTACTAGCAAGGCCAGTATCAAAGAGGCCAGCCTCATGTCCCTCTCCTGTTCTAATTCCTCTTTAATACCTTCAGTTTCCCTTCTGGCTAAGGCCTCCACCTGGAACAGATTTCTTATTATCAATAGCAGTGGCAAAGTGGCCTCTGCAGCTGCTTTTTGACATTTCTGTCTCAGACATTGCAGAATCTGTTCCAGACCTTCTGCTGTTTTCAAGCCATCTCCATACTCACATGGTGGCCCCTACCAGTCAAGCAGGTATGCCACATCATACCATCTACCAGATGGCTGCCACCCTGGGATCTCTCCCATCGACCTTGACTGCTTAGAAGGCCTCACCCTAGTTACATATCTCACTGTCCACTGAGTTAACCATGCCACTGCAGCCACCCCCACCAAGTCTACGGGAATGGCCCACCAGGTTAACATTTCCTCAGCCCACACTCTCCCCTCACCTCACTTTCCTTCAGTTGTTGGTCTCTTTCTCCATATCAGGGACATCATGAACACTCTTTCAAAACTCATTCTCAGTTTCATTGTATCCTGCCGGGCTACACCAATTGTAAGTCAAATTCACTGCTGCGAGGTGCATGTAGCATGCAATCCCCTCCTTCCATGGTCCTTAAGATAGCCTGAGGAAAAAATTCTCCAAACCCTAGTTTGAAGAATCTTAACGAGTTTGTTGCTAACTGAGCTTGGGGTGTGGGCTTACTTACAGACAAGTGGGAAATCACCCCATTCATGGCTGTGTTTGAAAGTCCACACCCAGTCATAAATCCTATGGTTTCAGACAGTCTTACAAAATTGTGAGAGACCAGCCTCATGGTTTTCCCAGATTTTATACCCTTAACCTGTCCCCTGCAAGCAACAATGGTCAACTGATTGGTTGGAAGAGGGAAGGCAAGTGGCCTCTTTGCAGGATGTGGGAAGGAGGTGGGTCCATGGCTTGTCATCACAAGTTTGGAGGAACATCCATGTCACACCTTCTTACTCTCTTTTTCCCCTTTCCCCCTTTATATCATTCATTCCATCTCCTCTATCATGAAGTCCCCACCCCATGGCCATTTGTTATTTTCCTGACCTCTCTGGATTCTCCATCTGAAACATATGCATCTAAGAATTTAAAACTAGAACCCAACTATGAGAGAAAACACACAATGTTTGTCTTTCTGCATCTGGGTTACCTTAGAATTGCTTCCAGATCTGCCTATTTACCTGTAGAATTTCATAATTTAATTTTTTAACAGCTGAATAATATTTCATTTTGCAAATGTACCACATTTTCATTTTCCATTCCTCAGTTCATAGACATCTAGGTTGTTTCCATTTCCTGGCTATTGTGAAAAGGGGAGCAATGAACATGGATGCACAGGTATTTCTGTATTTCTGTATGTATACCCAATAGTAGTATTAATGGATCACATAGCAAACTTCTAGCTTTTGGAGGAATCTATGCACTGATTTGCATAGTGCTTGTACCAGTTTGCATTCCCACCAGCAGTGGATAAGAATTCCTTTTTCCAATAGTCCAGGCATTAAGTTCAACAACTGACAAATTGCACCTCATGCAACTAAACAGCTTCTTTCTGTGCAGCAAAGTGCACCTTCATTTGAGTGAAGAGGCAACCTACACATGGGTAAAAAATTCTTTACCAGCTACACTTCTATAAGAAGATTAATAGCTAGAATATATAAAGACCTGAAAGAACTAAGCATCAAAAATGTCTGTAACTCAATTAAAAATTTGGGCAAGGAGTTGAACAAGGTCTTCTCAAAATGGCTGAGAAATACTTAAAATGTTCAACATCCTTAGATACCAGGGAAATGCAGATTAAAACCACTTTTAGGTTTTATCTTACAGTACTCAGAATGGCTAAGATCCAAAAACAAGGCAATTCTTTCTTTTCTCTCTTTTATGCATATTTAGCTAGCATAGAAAGTTATAGGCTTCGTTATGGCACTTTCATATATATATATGATTTGTTCTTCTTCAATCACTGACCTCTTCCATGTTCTGCTTCTTCTCCACAATAGATCTCCCTTCTGCTTTCATATCACATGCATTCTTTGCCTTTTTCATGTACCCCTCTCATTCCTCCCTTTAGAAATCATTCCCTCCTTCCATAGTCCCATTGTCTGCTTTCTACTTTCAGGTTACTCAAACAAATCATACATGTGTATGTACATACATACATACTAGAGAAAGAGAGAGAGAAAGAGAGAGAGGAGATTTGATTTGTTTACACAGAGGACTCCATCATAATTAGGGAGAATTTTGATGTTATATTCACTCAGTACTTTAATAATAATGTTTTAGATGTAAATGTTAGGTCCATTAAAAGCTAGAGAAGATAATGTCACTAAATGAAAGACATAAAACAGAACCTAAAAAAACGAGATTCAGGAAGTGTTTGCCCTATTCAGGTCCATGAACCATCCATGGAAAATCAGTTTGGTGCTTGTGAAATGCTGCCTGTGGGATAGGCTTTAAACCTATTGTATCATCATATGTTAGCTATGAACAGGATGCTACATATAAGAAAAGCAAAACCTTTCACTTCACTATTTATGTACTGAATTGTAAGGATTGTATCAGTTTCAGGGTTCATAAGAAAGGAAGAGCCTATAAGGAAGGAACTAAAAAAGTGGTCAGAGGATTGTGAGGAAAAAAAATGGTTGAGTCAAGAAATCAATGATAGCAGAGATGAGGAAAGGATTTATTTCATTCAGTAACTTGTGCATGGATACAGATATTCTTTTGGTTTGCTTTTTGAGACATGGTCTCCCTGTAGCCCTAACTGGCCTGAAACTTGCTATGTAGACTAGGCTGGCCTTATAGACATCTGACTGATCCAGAGTACTGGGATTAAAGGTGTGTGCCACCACACCAGCCTAATATTGGTATTCTTAAAAAGTCAAATGCTGTTTAAAGAATTATACATTGCACTGAAAGAATATACTACATATTCAGAGACACAAGTTTCCAAATACCATTGAAATAGTATTCTAATGTGATTATGCATATATATATATGTACAAACATACACACTGTATGTGAATAAAAGGAAAATAATCATAAGCAATCCAGGGAAATACAGTTAGAAGAGTCAATTATTTCTTGAAATATCAGTTTAATAGTTGTGAGCAATAGTTGTAATTCTTCAATTACTATGAAGAAAATAGGTAGATTTACTGGCAAACATAAACCTTCTACCTGTTTTCAAAGGTCAACTGTGTATTACTTGGCTAAAAGTAACTCAGAGAAAATATTTTGACTACAGCCATCAAAAAATATTATAAATCAACCGCTGTTACCACCATACCCCAAAGATCAACATCTGTCTCTAAATGTA
The DNA here is from genome assembly GCF_000622305.1 of Nannospalax galili. NCBI lineage: Eukaryota > Metazoa > Chordata > Mammalia > Rodentia > Spalacidae > Nannospalax > Nannospalax galili. The sequence goes on along the minus strand of NW_008331484.1, from coordinate 7,123,972 downwards.
CAATAAAAGAAGAGTCACAGAACAAACCTTAGAACTCTAGTAAAGCTGATACGTTCTTTAAAAGGTGAAATCAAGATTAAAGAATGAAGTACATGAAATCTAGCAAACCAGTGTCTGAGGTAAATTATAACAATTGTCTGGAAATGTGTGCATAAAGGTAAAACTCATTGAGTAAAGTAATTGGGACATAGCTTCATGGATAAAACAAGAATCAAAGTGATTAATTTTAGTGTAATTCATGACAACATGTTAAAATTAGGAAAATGTGGAATTAAAATGTAATACCAAAATCAGAAATCTGCATATTGTATAACCTAATTTTGCACTAATGCAGAATCATTAGAAACTTAGAAAAATTAAAAACTTAGAAACTATATTTACAGTTTTTTAAATATTTGATCATAATTATAGTTATTAATTAATAAAATATGAAATATGCTCTTATAAGAGAGGGTATTTTAGACAAACATAGCACCTATTTATATTCCCAGCACTTAAGTGGAGGCAGGAGAATCAGGAGTTTTGATAGGAACCTGGGCTTTATAGCAAGACCCTGACCCAAAATAAATTTTATTTTATTTTATGTATTTGTTTGTTTATATAGTTAGGCTGGTGTCTTTACCTCCTGCTGCTCCTGCCCCTACCTCCTGAGTGCTGCAATTATAGGCCTGCATCACCATACCTGAAACATTTTCATTTTCAAGTTGTTAGGAAGCATTGTTGCAATAGTAAATAAAAAGCTGAAGATTAAGAGATATTTTATTCTAAGTTTAAACTTTCAATTATTTTTACTGTGCAAGCTTTTCAATTTGAAAGTGGCAATAAGACATTCAGCAGTTACAAAGAAGAAACTAAAATAAAGTATACTTCCATAGCTACAATATGAGAGACTTACATGGAATAATTCACCCTGAAGGTTGATGTATCTAGAAACCATAATGGAATTATCTCTAATTCTTCTCACTCCTTAGAAGGGACATATAATTTAAGAACACAGAACAAACAAGCCTTAGGTTCAGTAATGCTTAGTTTGTATGCATTCTCATGCTTAAATTCCTATGACTATGTCAAAGAAATCAATATATTTGGACTGAATGAAATTTCTTTATAATGTTTTCCATGAACTGCGCTATTGGAGACATTATGCGACTAAACACAGAGATTTTATAGCCCTTTTCTTGAAACTTTAGAAATGTAATATTACACAGAGGAGTATGATAGACCAATTTTTTAAATAAAAGTTCTTTTCATTTTAATATTGTATAACTATTATACAGAACTTGGCTCGTTCACAGTCAAAGCCAACACCGCTAAATACCTGTGACTTAAAAAAAAGCTACAGTTCTCTCCATTTCAGAATTTATAATCAGTTCTAAGGAATACATCTGGTTTAGAACAAGTTCTAGTATTACGGTGTTTCATAATGTAGCCTTTATTTAAGACTTTATTGTTGCTCCATTATTTTTGAGTAATAACTAGTTTCACCGAAGAGTGTATTATGGTGTATTATTAACCCATTTGCTCTTGGACTTCCTTCCCACCTATTCTCCCTTCTGCCTCTTTAAAGTACACATCTATTGTATTCAATGGAGCATCAGAAAGTACCAGGTTCGTTCAGTAGCACAGCAGGTATGCTTTTATGAAGCAACAGTCAACAGGTTAATGTCACTGCTCACAGTCCTTGTTAGAAGTAAGAAATCCCAATTAAAGAATAAAACTGTAATTCATTTCGCACATTTAAATTTTAGAAACGAGGGCAAAATGGTCTCCTCTGATTCCTCAAAGACAGGTATCATTTTGTTGTTGAGAATATTATACAGGCATTTAATGCATTTTGTTAAATTCCACCCCATTATCCCTTGCCTCCAATTCATTACATAAGCCCTTTCCCCACAATTTTTCCCTTCCAAATTCATGTGCTCTCTCTTTTCTATTTTTAAACCTGTTGAGCAGACTCTGTGCTTCTTGTCTTGGTTCTCTGTTTTTTGAGTTTGTTATAAATTCTGGTTATTAAACCTCTGCTGGATGTGTCGCTCGTGAAGATTTTCTCCCATTCTGTGGGTTTTCTGTTTGCTTCCTCAGTTGTCTTCTTTGATGTACAGAAGCTTTTTAGTTTAATGAGGTCCCATTTGTTAATTCTTGCCCTTGTTTCCTGAGCAATTGATGTCCAGTTTAGGAAATCCTTTCCTATGCCTGTATCTTGTAGGTTTTTCCCAAGGTTTTCTTCTAATAGTATCAGAGTTTCAGACTTTACATTAGGTCTTTGAGCCATTTGGAATTGACTTTTGTGCAGGGTGAAAGATAGGGGTTTACTTTCATTCTTCTACAATCAGGGATCCAGTTTTTCCAGCACTATTTGCTGAACATGCTGTCTTTCCTCCAGTTAATTTTCTTGGCCCCTTTGTCAAATTTCAGGTGGTGGAAATAGCATTTGCTCATATTTGGGTCTTTGATTGTGTTCCATTGGTCTATGGGTCTATTTTTGTACCAGTACCATGTTGTTTCTATGACTATAGCTCTGTAATACAGCTTAAAATCTGGTATCGTAATCCCCCTGGCATTGCTCTTAGTGCTCAGGGTCGTTTTGGTTATCCAAGGTCTTTTGTGCTTCCATATGAATGTTAGGATAGTTTTTTCCAGTTCTGTGAAAAATGTCATAGGGATTTTGATTGGCATTGTGTTGGATCTAGATATGACTTTTGGTAGGATGGCCATTTTCACAATATTAATTTTTCCTGTCGATGAGCACAGGAGGTCATTCCATCTTCTGATGTCTTCCTCAATTTCTTTCTTTAAAGATTTAAAAATTTCATTGTAGAGCTCTTTAATGTATTTGGTCAAGTTTACTCCTGTTGTGGATTCTCCTTAGGCCAGATGTGAAGACCCTGAACTGGATCGGGTCCCTTCCCAATTGTGGGGGCAATAGGTGTGGAGTCATGACACACAGACCCTGGGAGTCAGGTAGAAGCAAGCACTAGGCAAGGTGCTCCAGACTCGTTTAATGCAGGAGGGGGCAAGCCTTATATTTCCCTTTTCTCCGCCCCCAAGTTCCTTAGTCAGTGTATCATTTTCTGATTGGTCCATGCCACGCAGTCTGTCAGCAGTCACTGTGCTTGCGAGCAGGGTACAGAGGCATGGGCTCCTTTTGGGGGGCTATTTGCAGACCAAGAAGTGAAGTGAATTCTCACTGAATCCCAGGGCTCTGGTTCCGTGCCTTCTTTGCAGGCCTCCTGCTACATTTGCACCCTTTTTCTTTGAAAATGACTGTCCAGCGAGAGCCTGTAGGAAGCTCCACCTTGGGATGATCCCAGGATCATTGACTGTGCCTGTATTAGGTTGTCCTATTCGGGCATGAACTTTACCCGTCATTGGAGCATGGGCATACATATCCATGTCCTGGCTTAGGTTGATTCAGCCCAACAGGAGCTTACCCATCATTGTCTACCAGCCCTCCAAGGGGTATCATCCCAGGGGATCAGTTGAGGTGGGGAATTTCTGTATGAGGCCTCGTACATTTGTGCAAGCCATGTCTGTCGGGCTGCATATGGCAGGTTGAAATCATTTTCGCGTAGTGCTCTGAGGGCCTGATACATCGAGTGATTGAATTTTTTCTGACTGTAGGAACGAAGAACAAGACATTTAAGAAGTAGAAAGAGAAGAATAATTATGCCTGTCAGGAGTAGGTAAGTGACAATCCAAGACGGGTCAAACAGTGCTTTTAGATTAGACCAGATTTTCTCTAAGAATCCTGAACTGATGTCCAGCATGGGGGCGTGGATGTAATTTAGAGCAATAATTTGATTAGTTAGTAATGTAGAGTAATTAAGAAACACTTGATTCCACTGGCCATGAATATAGTGCATAAGTTGTAGGCGCGCTTCAGTAATATTCTGTACTTTATAGGGGGTGAGACAAAGTGACCTAAAACAAGGGTCACAAGCTAGCACAGCCATGTCTTTGTTAGTTGCCAACTCTTCACTTAAGAGATCAATTTGTTGTTGTAACACATTAATTGCCTGGTGAAGATGCTGATTGATAAGGGACTGAGTGTGAAAGGTAGAGGAGGTTTTGGACACAGCCTTGTTGAGTGTCTCCACAGTAGTGGAGGATTGGGTGATAGCCACTGCAGCAGTGGTGGCTGATCCTAATGCAAGGATGATGGCTGAGATGAGAGCAGCAGTGACCCCAAAATCCTGTTTTAATGGGGGGGGGGCTTGTGACAAGGCTGTCTGTTCTATAAGGGTGACAGCACGGAAGTGGGTTGCATTGGTGACTGGAACCCAAAGGGCCATGGGTTCATGCATAAAGAGAAGTATGTGAGGTGGATGGTTCCAGAAGGCTGCCAATACACAGGTGGTGTTGGTATTGGAGCAGTTGCATTATCCCCAAGGGTTGGAGGTAACATTAACTAGCAATAAGGCAAATGGGGAACACATGCATATGGGGGTAGGGGGCCAGGATGTCATGTCATCAGTGGATGTAAGGATTTTGTTTTCTGTAGCAGGAGGCCTCCAAAGATGGCATGGACCCAGAGCCCTGGGATTCAGTGAGAATTCACTTCACTTCTTGGTCCGCAAATAGCCCACCAAAAGGAGCCGATGTCTCCATACCCTGCTCGCGAGTCCAGTGACTGCTGAAAGCCTGTGTGGCACAGACCAATCAGAAAATGATATACTGAATAAAGGGATTTGGGGGAGTGAAAAGGGAAATAAAAGGCCTCCCACCTTCTGCATTAAACGAGCCTGGAACACCTCACCTAGTGCTTGCTTCTACCTGACTCCCGGGATCTGGGTGTCATGACCCCATGCCGCTTGCCCCGCCCCAATCAGCAGGGGAACCAATCCAGGTTATGGTCTTCACAGCTGGCCTGAGGAGAACCCACAACACCTGGCACCCAAACAGAGACTCCTGCCCACGGTGTTGGCGACACCCAGAACCTTGGTTCGTTCAGTAAGTAGGCACCTGGTTTTGTCTGTTTCTTCAGCTGCTCGAGGGTAAGCAAGTAGCCCCCTCCTCTGTCCCCTCCACTCTGTCTGTTGTCTTTATTGTTGGACTAGTTTGTTAGATCAGGGAGGCACACTCCACCACGTGGTCCCGAAGCCCACATTGGCACCTCCCCCCTCTCGGCTCATCCCAGTGAGTTCACATAAGGGCTGATCCACCCTGAACTCAGAGCCCAGGCTTCAGGTCACCCTGTTGCCTCT
>NW_008331484.1:7110259-7113183 GCF_000622305.1 Nannospalax galili | reverse complement strand
CTGAGGATAGTAGTGCAGGCTAGGAGAGTTAGCCGGTGGTGCAGGCCCAGGGAAGCAGAGCGAGGTGAGGGCAGGGCCAGGACCAGAAGTGGTGCTCCTGGAGCCCAAGAAAGGGACTGGGTTGCTCTGGGTGAGAAGGGTCAGGAAGCAGTATTGTTTCCCCAGGTGTCTGGGGCCCCAAGACTAGGAGTGGCGCAGGGCTCAGACTAGGAGTATAGAAAGGCGAGGGGGGGGATGGAAGTGTGAATGTGGCTTAGGGAGTCCCAGCGTGTAGAGCTGCGCTATAGACTTACCCCAAGAGGCCTGAGGATAGTAGTGCAGGCTAGGAGAGTTAGCCGGTGTTGCAGGCCCAGGGAAGCAGAGCGAGGTGAGGGCAGGGCCAGGACCAGAAGTGGTGCTCCTGGAGCCCAAGAAAGGGACTGGGTTGCTCTGGGTGAGAAGGGTCAGGAAGCAGTATTGGTTCCCCAGGTGTCTGGGGCCCCAAGACTAGGAGTGGTGCAGGGCTCAAACTAGGAGTATAGAACGGCGAAGGGGGGGGATGGAAGGGTGAATGTGGCTTAGGGAGTCCCAGCGCAGGAGAGCTGCCCCTATCTGTCATCTTTATTGTTGGACTACTTTGTTAGATCAGGGAGGCACACTCTGCCACGTGGTCCCGAAGCCCACGTTGGCCCCTCCCCCCTCTCGGCTCATTCCAGTGAATTCATATAAGGGCTGATCCACGCCCAGGCTTCAGGTCACACCGTTGCCTGTCCCGGAGACACTGTGTGAGCATATGGCTAGAGGTGTCACGGCCTCCAGAAGTCCCTCACTGAGCACAAGACATTTGGATCCGATACACCTTTATATGTCGGGGCGGTTTACACCTGAGTGGCTCACAGTGCTTCTTTGCTTCCTTTGTGTCTTCTTGGTAGTCACCCTTGTCTTCTACTTTTGTGGTGGTCCCCTCCGCTCCCCTGTTATTATTGTCCCCAGTGCAATGAGGATCGAGGTTACATTGGTGTTGTTGAAGGTAGGGGAAAGGCCCTGGAGTTTAAGCATGTAACCCAAGGAGGCACTGCCAGCATAATCTTGGATGGTCAGGTTGAACAGCCCAATGCATGAGGATGCATTGTTGGTAGTGAAGCACAGAGAGTTATTTAGGGGCTGGGAGCCATTGAGTGATTCCCCGGAAGTAACTGGGTCCCTGGAGGGGAGGCCAAGAGTAGAATTAGTTGAATAGAGGGTGAGGTAGGCTGGGTAATGAAGTGATAAGGGCAAGAGTCTAGGTGGGGAGGGGACTAAGGCCCAGAGATCATGGGCTGTGGCAGGGGCAGATAAGAGCAAGCCAATTATCCAGATAGTGGTGAGGTCTCTGGGTCCTAGGGGTCATGTTGGTCAGTTGATGGTCTCACATCTCTCACTGGAACCCATACTGGCTTTGTTTCTGAGGAAACACACAAACATAGCCTCGCCATCCTGTTAACAAGGGGGCAGGCGATTGCCATTGTCATGTTATGGGGTCCTTCCATCTCACTAGTGGCAGAGGTATAGGCCTAGGCATGGTAGCCCAGTGTTTGTAGGCTGGGCTCAACCCATTTTCATTGAAGAACAGGAAATTAATGCTGAATAGAGCTTCAATTAGAGCCAGGTGTGGGTCCCTTTTAGACTCAAGGGTAGCAAATTTTTGTAATGTTTCTTTGAGGGTCCTATTTGCCCACTCCACAAAGGCTTGTCCCTGTGGATTATAAGGGATGCCAAGGGAGTGGCTAATTTTCCATGTTGACAGGAATGATTGGAATTGTAGAGAGGTGTAAGCTGGCCCATTATCAGTTTTTAGGGTCCATGGCACTCCCATTACCAGCATTGCTGATTTGACTGCCTTAATGGTGTGTGAGGCCTTTTCACCGGTTTGAGCGATGGCAAAAAGAAAGGAGGAGTAGGTGTCAACAGTGACATGGACATACTTAAGATTACCAAAGGAGTTATAATGGGTGACATCCATTTGCCAGAGGGCATTGGGTAGGAGACCATGCGGGTTAACTCCATATCAATTGAGGGAACCTGAGGGAGCAAAAGGTGCACATGTAATGCAAGATCTGCTCTGATGTTTGCATTGAGAGATGGGTAGGTCGGGCAGAAGGCAGTGCAGACTGGGAGGAGAAAGGTGAAATTGTTGGTATAAGGCTCTGGCTTGCTCTAGTAGGGGAATCTCTACGGATGTAATAAGTTTATCTACTTTGTTGCAGACAACAAAAAGATGGGTTTTGTTTCTTAATTCATTCATATAGTCTGTTTCTTTTGACTGGGGAGTTCAGTCCGTTAATATTTAAACTTATTTATGAAAGATGGGTATTGAATCTTGTCATTTTTATTTCTGTTTACATTCTTGATAAAGTCATACCTTTCCACAGTTATAACTTTATTGAATTTCTTTCTGCAATCCCTTGGATATAGTCATTCCTTTCTTCAGCTCTTTGTATTTCTTCCAGAACTCTCTGAAGGGCTGCTTTTGTGGACATGAATTCCTTTAGCCTATTTATGTCATGGAATATTTTTCTTTCCCTTATGATTATAATAGGCATTTTGGCTGAGTATGGTAATCTGAGTTGACATCTGTGGTCATTTAAAACAGGGAATACTTTGGTCCAGGCTCTTTTGGCTTCCATAGTTTGCACTGAAAAGTCAGCTGTAATCCTAATGGGTTTTCCTTCATATGTGCCTTGCTGTTTCTCTTTTGCAGCTTTCAGATGAGAATTGTCTCTTTGTTTTGTATGTGCAGTGTTTTTACTATGATGTGCCGTGGAGAGTTTCTTTTCTGGTCCTGTCTGTTTGGTGTTCTATATGCTTCTTGTTTTTGTATTGGCATGTCTTTCTTTAATTTGGGGAAATTTTCTTCCACAATTCTGTTGAAGATCTGGTCCATGCCATTGTCTTGGGATTCTTCT
>NW_008331484.1:7037076-7109759 GCF_000622305.1 Nannospalax galili | reverse complement strand
TGTGTGAAACTTAGGCCTTCAAGTTTAGGTCTACTTCTTTTTGTGAACTTTATGTGTCTTTGTGGTTTACTTTTTGGGCATGTAAAGCTGGTTCTTCTAAGCTTCTGGTTCTCTCTTTTGATTTTATATTGGAGTGGCTGGATTGCTTTTGTCTTTAGGAGTTCCCACAGAGGCCCAATTCAGGTGAGGGTCAGATGCTTTCAGGCTTTATCCTAAAGTCTGGATCCCTCCAGGAACGATTTTTTCCTCAGGAATTTGGTGGTTGGACTAGCTTGGGAGCCTGGCCCAGGAAAGATGCTTGTCTAAGGCAGCTGGTGGCCATGCCACCAAGAGATGCAAAGGCATATGGGGCAGGAAGAGGCCCCTAGCCCTCCTGGGGACTGCACTGATTAGCTAGCTTGGTCTGGATGCAAAGGGTCAGCAAGAGGAAGGGTCAGCCCCAGCCTCCCAGAAAGAGGCTGGTGGGTGGTGCAGGCTCAGGGAAGTAGAGGGAGTTGAGGGCGGGGCCAGGCCCAGAAGCAGTGCTCCTGGGGCCCAGAGAAGTCACTATGTTCGTCTGGATGAAAAGGACAGGGAGCAGTATTGGTTCCCAGGTGTCTGAACCCCAAGACAAGGAATGGGGCAGGGCCCAAACTCAGAGGAGAGAATGGCTGCAGAGATGGGAAGGTGAATGTGGCTGAGGGAGTCAAGGCATAGAGTTTGCAATGGACTTACCCCAGAGAGAAGCCTGTGGGTAGGAGAGAGGCCTGCGGTGGGTCCTGCAGACCCAGGGAAGCAGAGAGAGGTTAGCAGTGATCCTGGGGTGCAGAGAAGGCACTATGTTGGATGAAAAGGTTCAGGAAGACTTATTGGTTCCCCAGGTGTCTGGGACCCCAAGATAACGAATGGAGCAGGGCCCAAACTTGGAGGAGAGAACAGCGGTGTAGATAGAAAGGTGAATGAGGCTAGGAGGGTCAAGGTATGGAGTGTGCAATGGACTTACCCCGGAGAGAGGCCTGAGGGTAGTAGAGAGGCCTGCTGTGGGTCCTGCAGGCTGAGGGAAGCAGAGAGAATCTTTTATTTTATGTGTATGAGTGTTTGCCTGCATGCATATAAGTGCATCTGTGTCATGCAATATCTGCAGAGGAAAATTCCCATGGAATTGGAGTTACAGATGTTTTTTAACCACCAAGTAGGATCTAGAATTTGAACCCTGGTCCTTTGCAAGAGCAGTCCATCCTCAGCCACTGAGTCATCTCTTCAGCCCCTCCCATGGATTCTTGTTGTGGAAAATCTTCTGATTTTGCCTTTTACCTTTACATACATATCATGCTGGAATGCATTGCTTCTAACGGGGCATCTGGCCCACTAGAGTGTAATAGGATACTAGTCTGCCATGCTAATAAGGGATCCCATATGCTATGTTGTGATTGGGCTATTACCCTTATATAAGCCCGTACTTTCTTTCAATAAAGCAGCTCTATGTCACTGAACCTGGTCTCCTGCACCTGAATGCGGCGACGCTGGTGCAGACTCCTCACCAGCCCTGGGGTCTGAACTAAACGACTGATCAGAGGAACTAAAAGAGCAGGAGAGCAGCCATAGCCAGAGGAGAGCAGCCACAGCTGGCGGTCACACCTGGCTCCTAAACATGGGGCTGGGATCTCCTCCCTACAGAGCTGTAAACACTCTGAGCTGTAACACCTTGGGCTCTGCTTTTACTTCTGGCTCACAATCTTTGGTTGGGCATGCTGCTCCTGTCTTTGGTCTCCTTGAATGGTTCCTGAGTCCCTTTGGGTATGTCTTGCAGGGTGAGTGACCTCTGATATGGGGAATAGTCATCCAGCTGCTGCCAGCCCCTGCACTGCTACACTGGTTTCTCTCCTCAGGAGTAGGCAAATTAGGGTAACAGAAAAGGATGTAACTAAGGTTTTAGACGAAGTACTAGCTCTTGCCCCCTGGTTTACAGATTCTTGTTGCTGGGATCCTGAACAGTGGGCTTGCATTTTATTCTTGGCCCAGAGTAGAGAAGTCAGGGGGGGACATCCACAGTCTGGGCTGTTCTACCCCATTGTGACTGCCATTCTGGCCTCACTTCGGGGAGTTCCCCCCAAAGCCCCTGAACAGGACTATCTCCTATTAAAGGAAATAGATGAGCAAATACAACAACAGGACGCTGGGGACGGCCTGTCCCAGGCATTTCCAGTTAAAAAAAAATACTGATTCTTGTTCTGATGAAACTATGACTGTTAATGATGATATGAAAAATGAGGAATTGGAGTTTGAGAGCTCCCCTGATGAAAAACAGGAAGTCCAAGATTGCCTCTGCTCTACCATTATGGGGTGGTAGCTACCCTCCACCATCTTACACTGGTTTCAAGGAAGCAAACCCCCAGCCACTCCTTCGGATGCCCAAGGCTGAGGGAAGGCAGAGATTCCTGGGGACCGAGGTGGCTGCGCTCAGGCATGGGGGTGGCACCAGGCAGGGGCGGGAGGCTGGGCAGAGATGGGTGGGCTTGGGCGCATGCAGCAGCCCCGGTGCGGCTGGCTCCTCCCCGCAACTGCGGTGCACCTTAGTTAATGCTGAGGCTGTGTGGTCTGGGCCATGCAAGCTGCCGCCCAGCGCCCAAGAGGAGCTCAGCCATGCCAGGGTTGGCCATTGCAGAACCCGCCGGAGCAGCCCGCACAGCCTCCAGAGGGCACCCGTGAGTGGCCCCCGAGCCAGCCCCACTCCGGAAGACAATGGCGGTGGGTGCAGAGCAGGGTGGTGATTCCAGAGAAGCAATAGCTAAACTAAAGATTATTCAAGCAGCACTCTGCCCCTTGGTATATTCAACACTTGTGGTCTCATACCAATCTCCTGGGGCTTCTGGCAGAGGGCAATGCCACCATTTGAAAACTGGTCCTGAGCGCCACCCTAAACTCCACCCTAATTCAACAAGCTAGAGACTTACATGCCTCCTTCCACCTTTCTCCCCAGACTGTACATAGACTCCTCCCTGCCTTGCAGATTCAGAGCTGTAAGCACTTGGTCCATGCATGCTCCTCTTGTGCCCCTCTTTTACCTCTGGGACCATTACAACCCTCCGGGACACTCCCTAGAGGCCTTGGCCCCAACAAGATATGGCAAATGGACATCACTCATTTTTCTCCTTTTGGCAAGCTCAAGTATATCCATCAAATTATTGACACTTATTCCAATGTCCATTTTGCATTGGTCTGCTCTGATGAGATGGCTTCTCATGCCATAAGGACTGTCAAATATGCCATGGTCCTCATGGGAGTTCCTTGGCAAATAAAAACAGATAATGATCCTTGTTACATTTCTGATACCTTCAGCCATTTTTTGCTCTGACTGGAATATTAAGCATATAACTGGTATCCCTTACAATCCTCAGGGTCAAGGGATTGTTGAACATTCCCACCAAACACTCATTAAACAAATACAGAAAATATGGGAAGACAATGATAAAGGACCCTGCTATGAGAACCCCAATTTTGTTATACAACGAGCTCTATTTGTATTAAAATTTCTAAAATTTGACTCCAATGGCCTCCCACCAGCAATAAAGTATTGGGGGGCATTCACCCAGCCCACTCCTGCCCCCATGGTGAGATGGAAGGACCCTCTCACAAGTGAATGGAAAGGTCCACACCTATTATTAACACAGGGGTGAGGCTATGCTTGTATCTTTCCAGATAATGCTCCAGCCCCCATCTGGATCCCAGCCCAGAACATCAGAATTGCCTGCAATGGAAAACCTCCCTCCACAATCACTGACCCTGGAGATGGCAGCCCTGACCCTGGAGGAAGCAGCACACCTCTCAACCACTGAGACAACAATCTCACAGAACACAAAAGCCACCAGCCTGGGGAGACCTCAAACATCTGTTTCTGCAAACAGAGACATTAGCTAAGATAAGTCCTCAATCCAGAGGAGAGCCTTTGTCTGTGTTCCTTATTATGTGTGCCATCATTACTGCTGGCTCCTGATTTTTGGACCCTGCATTGTTAAGGGTCTTGATAATTTTGTTAAAATCTCATATTTCTCTTGTTCAGTTAGTTGTTGCCCTGCTTCCAGATCTTGCCAGGCATGTCTCTGCAAACGAGGACCTGCTGTTCCTTGCCCTTACCAACCTATAATAATAGAGATATGAAAATTAGGCTTGAGCATAGGTGTAAAATCTTATGGAACAACCATGCAATGGACCTGAGACAACGACCTGACTACCGGAGCCACAGGAAATGCCTTGCAATATATACTCCTGTTGGCAGACTGTGAGAACGATGCCTAGAACTTGCCACTCCCTAATCCCCATTGTTACCCCAGATGGGACAACCCTACTCCATCAACTTTTATTGAATTCTTAACCCCTTAAGAGGCCTTTGCATGGGCCAAAGCTTGATACACTGCCTCTCCCTCTGCTGGACCATACTAAGGGACTCACCCTTTGAGGGCTGGTCATCAATGATGGGTAAGATCCCAAAAGATGGGACAACCTAAGAGAGGCACAGTCCATTATGCTGGGTGACCCTTGAGGTGGGAACAACAATGCCGAAGCAAAGAACCTCGACTCCCACTGGTTGGGATGGAGTTGGCCCAGGCTGCTCTCGAGAGAACTCACCATCTTGAAGGATGGGGCCCACAATAGGGATCAATCCCTTGCCTATGCGGCCACATACAACCCCTGGACTGATATCAGTATATATTCTGAACTGTGCCTCACTCTTAAAAATGAAAAAATAGGGGGAGATATTGTGGAAAATCTCGTGACTGATTTTGCCTTTTGCCTTACATACCTATCATGCTGGAATGCATTTCTTCTAATGGGGCATCTGGCCCACTAGAATGTAATAGGATACTAGTCTGCCATGCTAATAAGGAATCCCATATGCTGTGTTGTGATTGGACTATTACCCTTATATAACGTATTTTCTTACAATAAAGCAGATCTGTGTCACTGAACCTGGTCTCCTGCACCTGAATGCGGTGATGCTGGTGCAGACTCCTCACCAGCCCTGGGGTCTGGACCAGACTACTGATTGGAGGAACTAAAAGAGCAGGAGAGCAGCCATAGCTGGAGGAGAGCAGCCACAGCTGGTGAACACAGATTCTTACTTGGATGTGGGACTGAATCTGTACTCTCCTACAGGTGTATGAAAATCTATACAGAGGAAAACTGAAATTCCTGTACATAAAACTCAGAAGCCCTGTCACGACCAGCATAGATTCCACATTGTTAGGAAAAATGCTTAGTCAACCAGTAAATTCCTGAAAAAATTAATTTTAAGACACTGTTTATTTTATTTTATCTACTTACTTTTGTTTTATATAGCTCTGATGCTTTAGATGGCCTAGAATTCACTCTGTAGACCAGGCAAGCCTGGAAACTATAATTATTGGTAGGTCTGTCTCTGCTTCCCAAGTCCTGGGATTGCAGTTATATGCCACCAGGCCCAGCTAGGTCATTATATTTTGGAGAGGTTTGTTACTCAACTATAATTTCCTAATGTCAAGTCTGTTGTTGCACATAAATCTTTCATGCAAATGGTTCACAGTCAGATTAGTATTCAGGTCTTTCTCATAATACAAAAATGAAAAAATATTATTAGCATAGCTATAATGAGGTAAAGAGAACCATATAGCACAATTATTCCACCTTTGTCTCTTATCCATGAAATTCCTTACTCATTCCCAAATCCATTGTATATTACTGCCCCTCAATTTTTACCTAATACATTCTGCTCCATCAGTCCCTAAGTAGAAAGTTTGTTAAGGTAAGACACCTGGACATTCATGAAGGAATATAGGAGGTGAAATGCCAGACATAAGCACAGGCTGCCTTGAAAGCACAGCCTGCGCTTCTTCAAAAGAGCCAACCTATAATCTGTCCCCAGACCTAGAGACTGATGATGCGAGCAGCCTGGATTAGGGGATCTATCAGGGAGCAACACACCAGCTTTTGGGACACTGAGGGCAGGGGGAGAGATATATAAGGCCTCGCCTTTCCAGCCATAAAGAAGCCTGCAACATTTCACCTAGTGCCTGCTTCCACCCGACTCCTGGTGTCTATGTGTTGACTCTGCACCACTCACCCCCATCTCTGCCAGAACCCTCATTCCCTGCAGTCCTTCGTGGGCTGGATCCAGGAGGAAACCTGCAACAGCTGGCAATCAAACAGAGTTCTCGGCCCCCTGGCATTGGTGACTCCCCCAACTTTGGTTTGTTTGGTGAGTAGGCTGCTGGGTTTTGTCCTTCCCTTCAGCTGCTCAAGGGTGAGTGGCCCCTCCTTTGTCCCCTCTACCCTGTTTGTCATATTTGTTGTTAAATCAGGAAGGCACACTCTGCTGCATTGTCCCGAAGTCCACGTCAACACTTTTTATTCCTTGGCTCATCCCAGTGAGTTCACATAAGGGCTGATCCACCCTGAACTCAGAGTCCAGCCTTTGGGTCATCCTGTTGACTGTCCCAGAGACACCATGTGAGGATACAGCTGAGGGTGTCACAGCCCTCGGAAGTCCCTCACTAAGCACAAGACATTTGGATTCGATACACCTCTCTTCATGTCGGGGCGGTTTACGTCCAAGTGGCTCATGGTCCTTGTTTGCTTCATTCATGCCCTCTTGGTAGTCACCCTTTGCCTTTTACTTTTGTGGTGGGTTTCTCTTCATGGGACCTTCCCACAATTGGCAACTTACCACCACAGTGCAAGGAGCCACAAATGGCAGTGCTCAAATTGCTCCTTAGAACTCAGGGACTGAAAGTTAAACCAAAAGATATTGAAAATTTCTTGGATGAAGCCACTAACTTGGCCCCTTGGGTCTCTCCCGAGAATATGTGGGATCCTGACCTCTGGATGTGGGTCTTTTCCTTAGCCTGAAAAATGGAAGTAGGATTGGGAGTCATTCCCCCTACCTCATCTGTCCCAATCCTTTTAGCCCTCATTGCCAGCCTTAAATCCTCCTCCCCCAAAGAAGTCATCTCAGCCCACAATAAGAATTGTCAGGATCAGGCCAGTGTAGACCTTGCCGTTACTTCAAACCCCACTGACCTTGATATGGGAACCAGCCCTGAGGTCAATCCAGATGGGGAAGGAGCCTCCTTGCCTCTACCTCAGACCGTGCTGGCCAAGCCACAACCATCAGACACCACCACCCCAGTACCCCTGGAAGGAACTACATTCCACCTGCTCCAACACACCTCCTGCTCATTATACCCCACTCATGGCCCGCCCACCCCTTGCTGCCCCTTGCCAGCCATTGTCTGCCTTTCTGGTTAATGTTGGCCCAAACACTGCACAACAGCCATGGGTGCCCACCACTCTCACAGACCTTGCAATCATCCGCAAAAATGACAATGAATCAGGCCCCAATTCCCCATATTTTGAGCAAGTTCTCTGCCAATGGGCCATGCAGTTACAGACCCATTATGATTGGTATAACTTATTAAAGGCAGTTTTGGAGCCCTTAGTCTTCCTGAGCTGGCATTCGGCTTTCAACAATCAGGCTGAAAATCAGGCATGTCTCAACCTTCAGTATGACCTTAATATTACTCTGGATATGCTCACAGGACTTGGACAATATATTGACCCCATTTCCCAGTCCACTATTGGCCTTCATGCTTACTACCAACAAGTTAGTGACCTGGCCTTCAAGACCCTTAAATGTTGCTCCCCCTGTGGCACACAGGCATTCTTTTGCAATTTGATTCAGCAGCCAGGGGAGTCCTTCACAGACTTCCTCACAAGTGTAACTGGGGCAGTGGAATGGAGGGTCGAGTCTGGACCCACCCATGATATGCTTATCAAACAACTGGCACAGGAGGGCCTAAATTCTCCTACCTGCAATGCTATTGCGCCTGTCCACAATGATGATATTCATAAATGGGTACTCGTTACTAGAGACCTAGATCCCAGGACAGGACCCATCAAGGCCCTGACCACCTCCTTAGAGGCACTCTTATTACAAGGAAGGCCCACCCCTTCTGATTCAATAGATGGCTGCTTGAACTGCGGGAGGACAGGACACCTCTGCAGGGACTGCCCGAACAACCAAGCTCATCCCAAGACCTGCTGTTCCAAATGAAAAAAGGGATTTCATTGGGCAAAAGATTGTAGGTCACGGCCCCAATCAGACTCAGGTCTGTTAAATTCCACTCGGGGTGCCCCTCAGCCCCACAAGTAAGAGGGGGAATGAGACAGGTTTTATGGACCCTTCTGATTCTTAATCACTCCACCCTAATGACCTTATTTCTGGATGGGATCACTGTGAAGGGCCTAGTGGACACAGGAGCTGATGTTACCATCATCACCGAGAGCAAGTCTCTTCAGTTCCCCCATTGGAAATATAGGCCTGACCCCCCCATTAAGGGGGGGGCAGCCAGGACACAAAGCTGATCATCCGCCTAGTACACTGGAGGGGCTTAGACAGGAGTAAGTCCTTCACTCCCATAGTGGCCGACATCCCCCACAACTTGTGGGGTCGAGATGTCCTGGAGGACATGGGTGTGGTTCTTACCACAGACGATCAGGGCTTTTATGATGATGTCATAGCCCATGATTAACTTGGCCTTTCTTGGAGAAATCAGAGGCCTGACCAGCACCCCCAATTCAATGGGCCACTGCCCTACCTGGGATATCCCCTAAGGAGTCTCCCACACACATCACGCTTACCTGGCTCTTGACAGATGTGATCTGAGTGGAGCAGTGGCCTATTGTAGAACCTAAATTGTCTATCCTCAAAAATTTGGCTCAGGAACAGCTGGACCTCAGAAATTTAAACCATTCCACTAGTAAATATAATACTCCAATATTCATTATTAAAAAGAAAAATGGCCGTTTTAGATTGCTTCATGACTTATGTGCCATTAATGACCAAATGGAAAAAATGAGCTCAACACAGGCTGGCTTATCCCATCCTTGTGGGGTCTCTCCCTTTCCTCGTGGGTTGTTGCCCACTGTTCCATGAGGACAAAGGGAGCAGAAGCAACGAATGGGGCCAGGATGGCCAGTGAGCACTGATGGAAGAAAGTCCTTCCAGGGAGGCAGGTTCAGTGATACAACAGCTCCAGGTTCAGTGAAATAGCTCCAGATTCAGTGAAACAGCTCCATTTATTCAGTGGGGGTTAGGGAAAATATAGTGTGGAGGCAGTAGCCAATGCTTCAGCTGATAGGTTCTCATAGTATGCTTTATTTACATGTGGCAGTAAGCTCCTATCATCCAACTACCAGGCAATGCCTAATTATCATATAGAAAAAAACCTGGGGGTATTTTTTACTCCAGGTAACTGCCAAAGGTCATGTTTTAAATGAAGCCAAGCATCTGTGCTTGGTGGCACTTTCCAGGTAAGTCAGGCAGGAAGCTTCTGCTGAGAAAGGAGCCAACCTTAACAGCAGGGTTTCCCAACATCCCTGGCACTATTCCTGCTTCTTATTATATCATAACACTTGATATTAAAGATTGCTTCTTCTCAATCCCACTGGCCCCCCAAGATCACATTGCCTTTATGGTTTGGGAACCAAACTCCCGCAAGCTGGCCCTCAGATATAAATGGAAAGTCCTCCCCCAGGGAATAAAAAACAGTCCTACTATTTGTCAGCTTTTTGACTCATGAGCCACTTCAGCCATCCCTCATAGTGTACAATTTATTCACTGTATGGATGACAGTCCGTTGTCCCATCCTAACCCACAATTTCTCCGCAAGGTAACCAGAGACTTACTCTCCCACCTATCATCCTTTGGCTTGTGTATTGCCTTAGATAAGTTACAGGAGGTGCCTCCTTATGCCTTTTTGGGGCAGACCATTTTGGCCGGTGTATGCCCTATGGCCCCTGCCTTTAATTTAAAGCTGGACTATACAGATTTTCAACAACTCTGTGGCACCATACATTGGCTTAAACCATTCTTGCCCATTCCCTTTGAGGAACTGAGGGTGCTGTTTTCTCTCTTGCAGGGCCCCACCTGCCATTCAGCAAAGATTAACTTAACTCCCCTGGCCATTGCCTTATTACAAAAGATCATTATAACTCTCATCAACAACCCTCGATAGATATGAGCCCTTACAATCCCTACAGGCTTTAGTGCTATTGACTTCTAGCTTCCTTGGTGTTCTTTGGCAGACTGGGCCACTTATCTGGGTTGATCTCTCATACTTGGAGCTCCAGCAGGTTTCCTCCAAGTTTGATCTGGCCTTTAATATGGAAGTCAAACTGCACACTCAAGCTTAAAGAACCTTCAAGAGAGAACCCAACGCTATCATGCTCCCCTTTCCCCTCCGTAGCCTACAGGCATGCTGGGCCAGTTCCATAAGTTTTCAGACTATGATGTCAGGCTTCCCTGGCACCATTGACAATCACCTGCCCCAAGACAAAAGAATTCAGGCCCTTCTCACATTGCCACTTGAAGTTAAGCCCCACAGCACTCCTTCTTCTTCCCCAATTCCCCCACGACCATTGCCTTTTCAGATGCTAATAAGAAGAACTTTGGGGTCCTGATACATCGTCCCTAATCCTGGCTCTTTCCAGTTGGGAGAACTTCTTGCTATACTTAAAGCTTTAGCAGAGTGCCAGGACGAACTCCTAAATCTCTTTTCTGATAGCACCTATGCTGTTCAGGTCACTAAGGTCATCGCCTTCTCTCATGTTAAAAAACTCCTCTACGCCATTCCACCTCTCTATGGTCAAGCTACAGGAATGCCTAGAAAATAGAAGTCACCCACGGTACATCTCACATATCCTCTCACATACCACCCTTCCTGGAATCCTAGCTTGGGGAATGCCATCACAGATGCCCTGCTCATGACAGTCCAGTCTAAACTGTTAGAATAAGCAAGAGTTTTACATCAAAAATTCCACCTGTCCCCTCAGAGTATTCATAAACTCCTCCCAGAAATCCCCATGTCCCAGTGCAAGCACCTTGTCCTCTCATGTGCTACCTGTGCCCCACTCATGTCTCTCAGGCATCTTAACAGGGGAGGAGTGAATCCCCGTGGTTTGATACCCAATGCCATTTGGCAGATGGATATGACTCACTACCCCCCTTTTGGGAAACTGAGATTCGTTCATGTTATAGTTGAAACATGCACCTCCCTTACTTATGCTTTAACTCTCTCAGGGGAAAGGATTATACATGCCATTAAAATTATAAAGTCTGCCATGTTAATCATGGGCATACACTGGGAACTTAAGACTGATAATGGGCCCACTTATTCCTTTCAATAATTCAATAAATTTGTTTCCTCCTGGGGAATCAAACATACCTTTGGTATTCCCTATAAGCCATAAGGACTAGCCATTGTCAAAAGGATCAACAGGACACTTAAGTCCCTCCCGGTGAAAAGCCCCTGGGCTGAGGCCAAACATAACCCCCATTTAGACCTTACTGAGGCTTTGTTCCACCTTAATTTCCTCATGTTTGAGGACCAGGGTCTCAGTCCAGCATATAAACATTGGTCCTCTTTGCCTCTGGCTACGCCTCTGCCACTAGTTAGGTGGAGGGATCCTATTTCATCCCTGTGGCAGGAACCAGCCCCCATCCGGACACGAGGATGAGGATACAATTGTATTTTTCCACAGGATGCTATGGCCTTCATCTGGATTCCAATGAGAGATATCCGACCAGCTACGGAAACCCATCTGGAGACCAGGCCCGACTACGAGTTTGATAAGCCATGCCATCCTTTTCCGGCTTCGTTATCTTTGGCATCCTTTTGTCCTTTGGATATGCTTCTCCCCAGGCTTCAGATCTCTTGGCACTGGTCCCCTTACCACCTCTGATCCTCCCTGTATATGAACGGTCACCTGCTTTCCCAGTTCTCTTTACTACTAATGAATCCCTCAGTCTCCCCACCATGGAATTGATTCATGCATCCATTCCCATAAACAGCACATGATCCCTTGAAGGATTGTTCTGCTTCAGCTAAGCCCTTAACCCCTCCTCCCCTAATGCCTCTCACTGTCACTCCCTCTTTAACATCACAACAGGTGACTTTCATGGAAACCAGAGCCAGGGCTCCTTATGGGGCCTCAAAATCTGGTATCCCTTAGTAAAAGACACTTCAGAGACTATAGTGTTCTTTGTTTCCTCTGGCACCACCACCCCTGCCCCCCAAGAGTCAGACGTCCTCCGTGGACCTGGTGCCCTCCCACCTATAAACTTCCCAGCACAGTGTGCTTTCCTATTCCACAGGAACACTGCCTCCCGCTCACTCCTGGAGGTATGCGCCTCTTTACAGATTATGATGCACGCCCACAGGCTTCCTCCCTGGCAGCCTGGAGACATCTTGTCTCTACAAAACCTTAATCCTATGTCTACCCTGACCACAGGCATAAAGACACTGTCAGGGGGGCCTGAGAGCTCTGTGGGCTGGTGGCTTCCCTGGATTTGCATCCTCTCTTCTTTGTATTAGGTGGAGCCATCTTTAATGGTACATATACAGGCAATAACTCAGAGACGGGTTCCTCAGGTGTCGCAGACCCAACTTGGACACCTAATGAAGTCTCTGTTAACATATCCCATTCGATCTCCTTGCCTGTTTGTGTTTGACCACCATTTTCTCTGCTCCTTGCTAATTTCTCAGATGACCCAGGGGATACCCTTAATTGCCCTCTTGTTAACTACACTTTCTTGGAATACTGAATTTTCCTTGCCTCTCTTTCTCAACTACTCCACCTTGCTCACTGACAAGATCATCTCCCTAAATTATACATGTGCTCAGACATTAAATATAAACTCTGGGTTCCTCGGCAAACTTTGGTCAAACTTAAAAACTTTGTTCGGCCCTTCATGGATTATTACTTATTTACTCTTGGGTATTATAGTCTTCATTCTTTTCTTGCTCATAAAATGCCTTGTCCTATGCTTCTGAAGAAAAAAACAAATAAATTGCTCAGTGTATCATGTTCTCAAGACACTTTAGGATCCAGAATTCACCCCCCTACCCCTGCCGAGGCTGATATCCGAGAAGCAGTTGTGTAACTTCTTGCCCTCCTCCTCCCTCACATGGTCATGCCAGAGGTCACACCCTTTGAGGGCTGATAGTCAGTGATGGGTAAGATCCTGATGGTCAGGACTACCTAAGACAGGCACAGTCCATCAAGCTGGGTGCCCTGTGAGGTGGGGTCAACTATGTCTAGGCAAAGAGCCTCACCTCCCACTGACATTTATATAATAAAAAGGGATGGATATGTAGGAGGTGAAGTGCCAGACCTAAGCACAGGCCACCTTGAGAGCACAGCTCACGCTTCCGCAAATGAGCCAACCTATAATCTGCCCCCAGACCTAGAGACTGATGACGTGATCTGCCTGGATGAGGGGATCTATCAGGGAGTGACACACCAGCTTATGGGACACTGGGGGCAGGGGGAGAGATATATAAGGCCTGCCCTTCCCAGCAATTAACGAGTCTGCAGCACCTCACCTAGTGCCTGCTTCCACCCAACTCCACATGTCTGTGTGTTGACTCCATGACGCTCACCCCCACCTTGGCCAGAACCCTCATTCCCCACAGTCCCTCATGTGCTGGACCCACAGATAAACCTTCAACAAAGGAAGAAATGAAAGAAAGGAACAGATTTCGAAATTCTTTTTTAAAAAATTCTAAAGGAATATTGACAACTGATTGCTGCTACCTGAGGAACATCTGATCTTCCTAAACCAAGAAACTCTAGATAGGCTGACTAGATTCAGCAGATGGACAATCACTGGGGAATGGCTGGGTGCACCGACAACACAGTGAACAGTAACAGGAATGAGAGTATACGGGCTTCAGTTGGGGTGGGGGAGGCTACGGGAAGGTGCCATTTGGGAAGTGGGTATATAGATGAATAAGATTGTTTGGCATGTTCTGTATGATATACACAAAAAAAATCCACAAATTAAAAGAATGAGTTATATTTGAGGAAGAAGCATAAAAATATGCTTTGTGTTAATTAGTAGAGGTGAAAAACATTGAAATCTACCTGATGACTTTATATCCATACTCAGGTGCCAAGGATCCAAGTGTAGCCAACTGTGACT
This sequence comes from Nannospalax galili, assembly GCF_000622305.1. Classification (NCBI taxonomy): domain Eukaryota; kingdom Metazoa; phylum Chordata; class Mammalia; order Rodentia; family Spalacidae; genus Nannospalax; species Nannospalax galili. Next base: position 7,095,763 of record NW_008331484.1, on the reverse strand, counting down.
AGCAATGAGTTTTTCTGTAGGAAACAGCACATTTTAAAATGAAATGGAGATATTGTTTAAAGGTTAAAACCTCATTCAATTTTATGTCTTATAGGGTTTATACTGAGTTCAATATTGTATAATTGTATTAATTCAACTGTGAACCTAAAAATTTATAGCTACTTTTGAAAGAGATGTATATTTGCTCTGGAAATTGTTATTGAATATCTTAAAGCTGTAATGAAATGCCTCTTCTAATCATGGGGTTATTAAATAAATACTTAAAAAATATTTTATGTATTATTTTTAACATGCAATTGTGTGAGTGCACCTGTGTCATTCAATGCCCATGGAGGTCAAAAGAGGATATTGGAATCTCCTGGAACTGGAGTTATTGATGGTTGTTAGCTACCATTGGGTGCTGCAAATCAGACTCTGCAAGATTAGTCAGTGCTCTTAACTGCTGAGGAATCCTCTAGTCCCGGATGCCAAAAGTTCTTCAGCCACTTAATATGAAAAATAAATGTGTGCTCTGACATACCTTCAATACAGATGCTTTGCCTACTTGCATCAGTTTAAACTCAGTCAAGTAACTAATTCATACTGGTTTTGATAATAAATGTGCTATCATGGAGAATCAATAATTGAGTCTTGAACGCTGGGCATGGTACTGTGTCCCTTTAACCCCAGCCCTCAAGAGGCATAGGCAGATCTCTGTGAGACAGGGCCAGCCTGGTATATATAGTGATTTCCAATTCGTCTGAGACTAGGGATATCCTGTCAAAACAAAAAAAGGAAAAAACCAAAATAAATTAGAATAAAATTAAATAAAATAATTGGCACTGGAGAGATGACTCAGCAATTACATGCATTTCCTGCTCTTGTAGAGGACCCGAGCTTGGTTCGCAGCACCCCCATGACAGCTCAGAGCTCTCTGTAGTTCCCATTCCAAGAAGATTCAATACCCTTTTCTGATCTTCATGGGCACCAGGCATGCAAGTGGTACACATATTTACACGAAGAGAAGCATTCATACACAGTAAATAAAAATAAATAAATCTTAAGAAATAAATCAAAAACTTAAACATAGTGTCTTAACTTGCAGTGATTATTTTAGGTAGTAACACAAAGAAACATAAAAATACAGTCAGGAAGAATAAAACCTGTAAGGATGTGGAGGATTCCAGATTCTCTTCGTGCTGCACCTGGATCATCATCTTCTTTACTTTCTGAAGCGTGCTGATGTTGCTAAGCCCAGAAAAATCTCCTAGATATATTTGCCCTTTCCCCGGTATTCCGAGTTCATCCGTTTGTCATTTTCCTTTTGTCTTTAAACGCTTCCCTCAATGCAGTCACATTTACTTGCACTTTAGGTTGTATTCAAATTGCTATTTTTCATTTAAAAAGTCAAGACCTTAGGGAACTTTCTTTAATAAATTGTGTAACATTTACAAAACCATTTCTATTCTTTATCATCCTTTTAAAAAATTCTAACTCCGTTGCTATAGAACAAAAATAAAATTAGTTTAAGAACACACAAACACAGAAAAGAGCACACTTGCTACATCCAGAGATAGAAAGACAAGTGCCCTGTAGCCAACATCTGTATTACAATGCTCAGCTTGGCCAGATACCTCACTTGCTCTGTCTTTGTGGTTTGTTTGATCATTTCATCCTCTTACCCTTCCAAACTAAAATGTTATCCTGATTTTTGTAGGAAAAATTTTCTTCTGGTCTCTGTGGTTATTGCTGCTCATTTTGTTTTTGTTTTTCTGATTTTTGTTTTCCTTCAACATGAATATGTGAGTCTCTCTCAACATCCTCTCTCTCCAGTGCTAGGAATTTAACACACAGCTTATTCAGTCAAAGCAAGTGTTCTACCACTAAGCTATATCCCTTGCTTTCTCCTTATATATCAATTTCTGTAAATGATTATTTTGTCTTTTCAATTTAAAATGGTTTGAAGCCTTCTTTTATTTATACTTTCTCTTCCTTTCCATACTTATAATTTTGCTCTTGAAAACCTCTATAATTGAAGCTGGTGATATAGCTCAGCAGTAGAGGGCACTGGCTGCTCTTCTGGATGACCAGGGCTCAGTTACCAGCACCTACATGGGGAGATCCAACATGTTCTTCTGGCTTCTATAGGCATTTCATGCACAGGTACAGTTAGATAATGCAAGCAAAACATTCATACATATAAAATAAAAATAAATAAATAAATTACGATGTAGCCTCTAGACTTCCTCACAATAGTTTTCTAATGTCAGTCTTGGGACAGTTCAGAATGCAGCTTTTTCCTTTGCTTACTGCAAGAATTGGGAGTTGGATTCAGAATTTGTATAAGATTATCATTCACTCCATTAGTCAAAACTATAGGTAATGATATTTTTATTAAATTGTACAAGTGTCTAGTGGTGGTGGTGTGTGTGTGTGATATTAACAGTTATTGATATTAACAGTTATTGATTCATTAATTCATTACATATGGCAAAATGTTGATATTTCTGTCATTTATTTTCTATGTATGAATGTCCAAGCTTATGAAAAGAGAACAGATAGGTAGAAAGGAAGACAAACAGTTATAGGGCACACTGAATATATATTCTCATATTCCTACCATTCAAAATATAATATTAACGTAACAGAAGAACTTTTTCAAAATTTTGTGCATTATAACTTTATTGCTTTTGTTTCTTAGCAATAGTCTTGGTTAACCTAGCCTCAGGGGATAATCACATTACTTTTTCTCTTAGCTAATCATTTACTTTATCTCATCTTTCCCAGGGAATAACAGTAATAATCTTACCAACATAACAAAATCATTAAAAATAACTACAAGTTGCTATTGCTCAACTGTTCAAATTAACTCACTTAGTTATCCTGATTCATCCTTTGAACAGAATATACCTAAAAATATGAGTAAGGCTCATTTAACCACATATATTGTAGTCATTTTAGGCAAGCAGGAGGTCTCTAAGATTCATTACTTAATAGATACATTAAAAAGTCACATAGACTCAGCATTTCCGAACCTAAGATGAGTATATGAACTATAAATTTTATGGAAATTTTCATCAATATTAAAACCATGACTAATATTTTCCACTAAATATATTGTACATCGAATACATTTCAATCTATCATTCAGAATTATCATCAGACTCTAATTACAATCTAATTTTCTTTCATTTGTATTCCACATAATACTCTTACCTAAATTTCTAATATTTTTTTCTCTAAAGGCCAAGAATTTTATTAATATATTATGATCAGTTTTTCTAGGTGAATGTTATCATACTAAGCATGTATTACACTTTTATGTTAGTTGCTTCAAATCTTTTCTTTGGGATGCAAAGATGTCTCAGTGGTTAAGAGCACTAGCTGCTCCTCCAGAGGACCTGGGTTTGGTTCTTGGCTCCTGCCTGGTGGCTAACAACTGTCTTTAACTCCATAGACTCTAACATCCTCTTCTGACCTCCATAAGCATTACACACATGTGCTACACAGCTGGAGGTAAAACACTCATGCACATAAAATATATATAAATAAGTCAAATATTTTCTTTTATATTTACCTTAGGAAAGCTTTCTCCAACTATACTTTTAGTATTTGGGGCATTTTCTTTCTTGCACTTTATTAGGGTCTTTCTGTGAATTTTCTTTACTTATTTTATTTTTTTCTAGTTAATGCATCACTTTTTAAAATGATGATTCTGTTTTACACAACACATATCACTTTTATTCTGAGTTTTTCATATTATGATTTATTTTCTTAGCCTCTATAAGTTCATTTTAAAATAGATTTGTAATTTAGGCATCTTATTATAAAGTGATTTTATTATCTATAATAAATTTATTCCCTTAATTCTCCTTTTTTTATATATGTAGTTTAAGCAGTCTTTACTTTCTGCTACTAATGCCCAATGTAAATAAACTGAATGAACTTTTGAAACAGTCAAATGTTTATATCAATTGGTTTGCACAGAACTTCTGTTGCTGAATAGGATACATAAATAAGGCAACTGACTATCTGAGGTTCCTGCCTGAGAACTAAATTAAAAGAATTTCTCTTTTCCCTCATTGAGTAACACCTATATCCCTCAATGTTTAATCCAATCACTCTCCAAAATATAGAGTCCAGGGATCAAGGAAATATCTAAGGATCAGTTTTCACTGTATCTGGAATCTAGGCAGCTATACTTCACAAAGAGCTACCCTTGACTTTTATATTCACTCACTATTGGAGGCACCCAATCCAACCAAGCCTCTCAATTCTCTGAGCAAATATTCTGGTTTCATAGGGATACCTGCCAGCTATTTGGGTGTTCCCAGGTACATGTAAAATATTGCATCCCTGTATTTTCTAGTATGTAACTTCTGAAACCATGGTGCCTTGTGCCTGTAATATTCTGCATGGGCTTTTGAAATTTTATCTAGCTGCTCCATCTATTTTTGCATAGAAATTCAAGAACTTAAGAATTACTCTGATTTTGTCACCATCTTTCCAGAAGTTCTTAGGTATAATACTTATGAGATTATTCAAAATTAACTTTATCCACACTTGTTATATGACGTACAACGTGTATAAACAAGTATGTGAAAATTATAAATGTAAAGATTGATGAAGTTTCCATAGTGAACATGGCATGACTATCCATTGGAAACACAAATAAAAACACCATATAATACTTTCAACACAACATGCTTAGTCCTTCCTCATTTCATTGGTCACTATTTCTCCTCCCACAAGTGAATATATTCCTGAGGTTTTTTTTTTTTATTACTGAGTTTTAGAATCATATCTAACTTTCCCTTGCTTTGAACATAATGCAGAATATACCATTTTTGGTAAACTAAGTTTTACATATATTATGTTTGTCAATTTATTTCCATTGTATTTTTTAATTAAATTGTATATAAATATAATTCAAAGTGTTTATCAGTTCTAATGATCATAAATATTTGGAATTAAATCATATATACATAATTAGTTGAGCACAGAGATTAGAAAAAAATTTAGGTCATTGACTATTAATACATATATACCTTAAAGACTAAAAAGCAACTCTTAAAGTGGTTATATAAATATACACTATGAAATGATGAACAAAACCAACTAAGTTTGAACTAATTGGAGCAAGAAAAGAAAAGATGACTCTCATTTCTAAAATCAAAAGTGATACCTGAGACACTGTTGTGTTACTTTTCTTGGGGAGAAATAACAAATGTGTCTTCACTCCAGCTAGGGACTGATAGAAGACCTAAGAAATGATTCCATTAAGTCTTGGTGAGCCAATTGTTTCATTGGAAGTACATAAAGCAGCATGAGTGAAGGGTTATTTACAGGTTAATCACAGGTAGGTGCATCACTGCAACGCTCACCATGGCTTGTGTATAATTCAAGAAAGCTGCATCTTTGGAGCTCCATGCCTAATTGTAAGCCATCAGCAGGTCTAGGGGCATTGTGGATCTGATAAATACTGAACTTCCTAATGGAAGTATTTTTGGTCCTCCATTATTAGGTGCCTCCCAACTGCCTTAAAAGGGACTGCTTTGTTTCAGGGGAAATACCTAAATGACAGACATTTTTACCAACTAACTGAAATTAGAAAGACATTATTAAATTATAAGCAAAAAAATGATAATTTACAAAAATGTAAAAGAAAGGCCTGAGCAGAAACAAACTACTTAACTTGACTCATAAAATGAACCAGATTCAATATGAAGAGAACTATATCAAGTGAAGATATTAAATTATTACTCAAAATATTCTTAAAAGAAAAACCCAGACACACATGACAACTTTCTTTGACTTGTTAAATCTACTACTACATTTAAAGAGGCAATAAGGGGATGGAGAGGTCACTAAGCAGTTAAGAGTACTGGCTGCTGTTGGAAAGGACCCATTATCAATTCCCAGCACCCACATGTTGGCTAACAACTGTCTATGACTCCAGTTCCAGGGGAGTCCAATGCCCTCTTCTGACCTCTACAAGCATTTCACAACATGGGTGCACTTACATACATGCAGGCAATACATGCATATTCATATAAAAAAATAAAATATGTTACAAAATGAAGTAGTAATGACTAAAAATTGCTTCTTCATAAATTCCTCTAATAACAGCAATTTTTTCCTGTATTTATAAAGAGGTTTTATAAGCAACAAAGACAATGCAAATAATTACAGACAATTATAACCGTATCAAGTCATTAACAAAATAACCTTAATGATATATTACCATATCACCATAATCAAATGGGATTTAGCCTGGGAATGAAAGTTGTCTTTAATATCTGATAATCAAGTAAAAAACTGTATTACATAATTATTATATAAGCCAAAATCATATAAGCATCTTATCAGGAAAACACTTGACTAAATCTAATTTTTCATGATAAAAATCCCCAACAAACTGACAATAGAAGTGACCTCCTTGACTTGATAAAAGAATCTCTGAAAGACTCAAAGCTGGCGTCATACCTGATGGTGAAAGACAGAATTGTTATTTGTCCCTAAAATTAAGGGGAAAAAGAATGTCTGCTGTTATATGTTGTTTTTAACATGGATAGTAGGTAAGACAGCTGGACAAGAGAAACAAAATACATGTATGTTGGCAAAATAAAACTAAAACTACCTCATTTCACAGACTACTGTCTTAATCAGTTTTTCATTGCTTGGCATAATGCTCAAAATAATCAACTCGAAATGAAGAAAGATTTACTTTGGCTCATGGTTTCAGAAGTTTCACTCAATTACAATAATTAAAATAATTCAAAGTTTATTCTCTGACTACATTAAAATAAGCTAGACAATCTCAAACCTGAAACACCACACAACACATTTCTAAACAACTAAAGACTTAATTAAAAATTCAAAGTGGAGTTTCAAATTACGTTAAATGATTTATAACTGAAAGTCTACATTTAAAATTGTTTCTTGGGCTGGAGAGGTGGCTCAGTGGTTAAGAGCACTGACTGCTCTTGCAGAGGACTCAGGTTTGATTCCCAGCACTCTCATGGCAGCTAACAATCATCCATAACTCCAGTTCCAGTAGATCTGATGCCTTCTCTGACCTCTGCAGGCATTGTAGGACAGGGGTGCTCTTACACATAGGCAGGCAATATACTCATACACACAAAAGTAAAAGTATATAAATAAAAATTAAATTGTTTCTTGACTTATGCAAGACAGAACATAATGTCAGGCTCCTCATAACCAAGTAAAATGTCTTACATTATGATTATGCTGTCACAAAGGAATGAGAGAGGATAGGACCAGTATCCCAATATCCATTTCAAGAGTGTCATCCCAATTACCTAAATTTTTTCCATTAGGGTCCACCTCGTAAAGAGTCCACTTTCTCCTTCCAATAATAGTACCACCATAACTGTGATATAAAATTATATTTTAAAACTTCAAAGGATCACCTAGAAACATAGCTACCAGTTTCAGCAAGACTGAAGGATATAAGATCAACATACAGGCAAGGCAGTTATGGTGGCTCAGACCTTTAATCCAAGAACTTGAGAGGAAGAGGGAGGCAATCCCTGCAAGACTGAGACCAAGGCTGGCCTGGTCTGCATAGTGAGTTCCACTCTAGTTGAGGCCACAGGAATACCCTGTCTCAAGAAGAAAACAATATAGGACTGGAGAGGTTGTTCAGCAGTTAAGAACATTTGCAGCTCTTCCAGAAGACCCGAGTTGGATTCCTAAAACTTACATGGTGGCCAAAAATTATCTGTAACTCCAGTTCCAGGGGATGTGACATCCTCTTCTGGTCTCTTCAGGCACTGCATGCACATGATATACATATACATTCAGGTAAAGCACTCATACACATAAAATAAAAAAATCAATATACAAATTCCACTTAGTGTTATACATGCGTACAGTGTTAACAATGAAAAATTTGAATAAGAAATTAATAATTCAGTTTACAATAGTTCCCAAACCAAAGTAGTTGCAAATAATACAACAAAATAAGTACTAAACTTGTACTCTGAGAGGCACAAATGTTGTTAAAATTAATGAATCTAAATAAATGAGAAAACATACATATACGTCAATGAGAACACAACAATTTTCAGACAGCAATATCCTTCAAACCCTTTTATAGCACTATTTAATCAGATTTCTATTAGTATATTGCCTGGCATCATTGTTAATAGGAACTGATAGGCAGATGTAAGCCAGGCTTGGTGGCGCACGCCTTTAATCCCAGCACTCAGGGGGAGGCAGATTCAGGCAGATCTCTGTGAGTTCAAGGCCAGCCTGGTCTTCATAGTAAGTTCCAGGACAGCTGGGGCTACAGGGAGACCCTGTCTCAAAAAGAACAAAAAAAAAAAAGAAAAAAGAAAAAAGAAAAAGAAAAGAAAATATAAATCTAATTGCCATTGCACCAAAATAGCTCCAGAAACATCTGGAAAAGTAGTAGTAGAATAAGAAGTCTTCAATTTCTGATTTAAAAGCTCAGACAAAACAATAAGCCACTGTGAAAGCAGTCTATGGATGGCATGGAAATAGAGGAAATGGAATTAAGTTTTTAGTCATCAAATGATGAATCTATGGACAAGGGTGTCAAGACTGTCCAATGAGCATAAAATCATACTTTATAGTTAGCAATCAATTGTGTAACTAAACCTCCAAAATAAAGATTGACCCTTAACTCTCAAACAAATGTAAAACTCATCTCAAAAAGTCAGTGATTTGGGGCTGGAGAGATGGCTCAGCAGTTATGAACACTTGTTGTTCTCGCAGAAGACCCAGGTTCAAAACCCAGCACACACGTGGCAGTTAACAACTGTCCATAACTCCAGTTCCAGGGGATCCAACAGCCTCTTCTGTCCTCCATGGGCACTGAACGACTCAGGTGCACTTACCTACATGCAGACAGTACACACAACACATACACATAAAATAAAAATAACAAATAAAATATTTTTTAAAAGTCAGTGAATTATCAATGAGATAAAAATCTTCCAATCATAAAGGTATTAAAATAAAACATAAGGATAAGCATTCATGATGCTCTATTGGGAAAAATGATTCTTGAGTATGACAACAGAGACAAGAGTACACAGAAACTATGTAAGTTTTATTTTATTGCAAAAAAAAATACCTTTTAGCTTTAGAAGAAAATAAGGAAGTAACTTACAGATAGGAGAAAAACATTCTTATATCAGATCAGGGACTTGATTCCACATGAAACACATAAGGACCCTGACAACTCAGTAATGGAAAGACATAGAATCCAAATTATAAAATGAGTGAAGGATTTAAATGTATCCAAGCAAAGCATGCAAGTGATTATATGAAAGACATTTAATATCTTCAGTCATCAGGGAAATGCAAATCAAAATCACAGTGAGACCCCACTTCATATCCACTAATAGCTACTTCAAAAATTTATATAATAACAAGAATTGGCTTCTAGGTTTGTAAAATGATATAACTACCTTTGAAAACAGCCTAACAAGTCCTCAAATAACTAAACAGCATTTGGTTATGTATTTCTTCATGTTTAATGCTGTTACTACTCTAAGAATATTATTGTGTGGGTCATTGTTATGAAAAATTCTTCTTTCTTTTCTCCTCAAAAAATGGTGGTTGTTCTCATGAACATGACAAATATCTGTAATTTGAAGTAGATGTTCAAGATTTTTAAATTTTCCATATGGATAATCAATACAGCATAAATTATGTAAAAGGTAAAGATGTACTAATAATTCATTACATATCTGTTTCACCTTAATCAGAAATAAGATTAAGTACATTTGAGTTGCCTCCATTATCTAGTTTGGATTTATAATAATGACTGTTTTGAAAGCAGAATAGTTCTGCAAATATGTATGCGGATTAGTGTCATAGTGTTACTTAGATTGTCATTGCCATCACTGAATTTCTTTAAACGATATGTTCCATCATTTGATGAAATCAGGTAAAAATCTCCATCACTAAAGGCTGAAATTGTCAATTTTTGAACTTTATAACTCCTGACATATAAATTGTATTTTGTGGGAGTCAGGCTTGCGTCTAGGGTGAAAGTCTTATTGACAACCATACAGCAGGCCCAAGGCAACAGCCCGACTGCTGGAGCCATAAGAAACACCTTGTGACATTTGCTCCCACTGGCAGATCATGAGACTGATGCCTAGAGCTTGCCACTCCCTGATCACCACCCTTGGAATTCAAAATTGTAACACTTAGATTTTGCAACAGTCAGGGTCATGTGGTTTCCAGGAATCCAGGCTCTGTAATCTGAAACCCAGTATGCTAATGAGGCATCCTCCCCACTATTCTGTGATAGGACATTAAGTCTATAATGCTAATAGTATGCGAAACCTGTTATAATAATAAGGTATCCTACTTGCTATACTGTGATAGGACGCTAAACCTGTTATGCTAATAAGGTATCCTACATGCTGTGCTGTGATTGGACCACTACCCCTATATAAGCTTTCGCCTTCCTTCAATAAAGCAGATCTGTGTCACTGAACCTGGTCTCCTGTGTCTGAATGAGGCTCTGCTGACACAGCCTCCTCACCAGCCCTGGGGTCCGGACAGGCAGAAGCAGGGCAGGCAGAAGAGCAGCCTCAGCCCAGAGTGAGCAGAGAGCGGCCTCAGCCAAGGGTAAGCAGAAGAGCTGCCTCAGCACCAAGCAAGCCGAAGAGCAACCACAGCTTGTGTCCACAGCAAGGAGCAAAGGGCAGCACCCATGCAATTGGAGGCGGTGCCCATGCGCTCACAGGCCACGCCCCTGTGATAGGAGGTGGAGCCCAGGAAGCGGCTCCTGTGTGATCGGTGGTGGCACCTGTGCGATCAGCACCACAAGAGCAGCCACAGGCGGCACCGATGCTAGCAAAGGAGTGGCACCTGGAGACAGCACCCAGCACGGGAAGAGTGGAGGGGCAGCAGCAGTTGGCAGTGGCCATGGTATTTGAATTTTATCAAGTGTGAAAAATAATTCTTTCATTGAATGCCTATAGCTCTACTGGCCTGGAACTGTCTATTTAGGACAAGCTGGCCTCTATCTCACAGAGATCTGTCTGCCTCTGCCTCCCAAGTACTGGTGTTTAAAGTCCTATAACAATATTCCTGGAAGAAAAACAATATATGAGTAAATTTTCTTAACCTGGATTGTCTTCACAGGAAGCATTTAATTTCAAATATAATTTTAAAAATTATTCTATTGTTTATTAATTTGAACTTTTTAGAAATTGGATTTTTTAGAAAAACTGTTCATTCTATGTTATCAAATTAACTGTCATAATCTTTTATTGAGATTTTTAAATTCATACAATATGTCCCACTCAAAGCCAGACCCACTCCCCCATCCATGCATCCCCCTATAGCGCAGCCTTGAAGGCTAAGAGAAATTGTCATAAATTTTGCTTATAACTTTTATGATCTTTCTCCTTATCTTTAAGATAGCCATATGCCTTTTTGATGTCTCACATTGTTTATTTCCTATCATTGAATGTCTTATTTCCAAAAATTAAAATGTAAAGCTCAAAATTCCATCTGAGAAACTAGTTGATTGAATCTTATAATTTTAATGTAAACTTGAATTAAAATTTATTTAATATAATTACAAAATCCATTTTGAATTTTTATTGAGCCCTTAGTTGTTTAGAAATGTATTGTGTGGTATTTCAGCTTTGGGATTCATTAGCTTATTTTAATGTAGGAAGAAAATAAACATTGAATTATTTCAAATTATTGAAATTGGTTGAAAAATTTTGTGAACTAGCACATGGTAGATCTTGATGACATCCCAGAAGCAGAGAAGGAGAGATGGCTCAGCAGTTAAGAGCAGTAGGCTGCTCTTGCAGAGGACCCTGTTTCAGTTTCCAGCACCAACGTGGTGGCTAACAACCATCCATATCTTCAGTTCCAGAGGATATGATGCCCTCTTCTGGCCTCCACAGGCATTGCATCCACTTGGTCCTCTTACACACAACGCACTCATACACGTAAAATATATATTTTTTTCAAAACATTAAAAAAACCTGTGGGTATCTTCAGAATAATTAAGACCAAGAAAACAAATGATACCAAATGATGGCATGGATGTGTAGAAAAGGGAACCTTCAACAACTGTTAGTGGGATTACAAATTGGTGTAACCACTGTGGTAATCATTATAGGAAACCCTTAATAAACTAGAAATGAATCTATGTTATAATTTGGTTTTACAAATCTCTGCATACACACAAAGGACTCATTTTTTGCTGCTCTTTCCCCAATAGCTAAGAAATGGAAACAACCTAAATGCCCCTCAACTGAAGAATAAATAAGAAAAATGTGGTATATTTACACTATGGAGTTCCTCTCAGCAGTAAAAAAAAATCTAGATCATGAAATCTGCAGGTAAATGGATAAAACTAGAAACTGCTAGACTAAGTGAAGCAATGCAGACTCAGAAAACCAAGGGATATATTATCTCTCTCATTTTTAGATTTTAACTTCAAATCCTTAGACGTGAGTATATGTTCTAATGTAACTTCATGAGCCAGGAAAATGGAAAGGAACTGTAAGTGTAAAGGGGAAGAAGGATCTCTAGAGGTGGGAGACAGTTGTTTTCAAGGGGGGAAAATGAGGAAAAATGAGGTGGTTTCACTGGGGAGGGAGTAGGGAGGGTTATACAGGGAAGTGAGAGGAGAAATAAATATGAATAATAAAAATTAGATGGTGTGAAAAACCAGAGGGAAATGTATTAGTTCAAAGTCCTACTGAAAAATATACATCATATATATACAGGCAAAACCTCCCTTTGAGTTACTGGTCAGTGTAGCACAGGCTATTTCTACAGCCTTGATTGCCTCCCGGAACTTGAAGACAGGACATACTTCTGACACAGGACTTGGAACAATTGAGCTGGAACTGACTGGAAACCTCTTTCCTGAAGACTAGCTTTCAAGATATCAGAGGATGCTATGTAAGCTGAGATGGGAGAAAAATAATCAATAGTCCTCTCCAGCTGTAAATACTATCGACAATACCTAGCCAAGAAATCCATCACTACTGATACATTTTAGCTTGAGGGTGATCAACAACTGTCTAAGTGGAATTAAGACCCACTTAATAAGGAGATAATTTATGTATGGCATTGTAAACATAGACAAATACACATGGCTAGAGAGGTCATAGATCCTAAAGAAAAACATACTTTTGCCACCTCTCTAGTCCAACAGAATTTATCAGTATATTCCACATACACATCCTCATATTAGAGACAAGTCGACCTCTCAAAACTCAACAAAGAATTTTCTTTTTTCAACTGATGTAGACTAGTACAGAGTTCCACAACTGGTAAAATGCAGACGGTAAGTGTCTGTGAGATGCTCAGCCCAAAGTGACACATTTCAATATAACTTTTACAATAAGATGAATACTTTTCTCAACTCAAACCAAAGTACTTTCCTTCTGTAGCAGTTATTAACACAGAAGCATAAAACTGGTCAATGTACAAGATCAAGAGGACACAGAATGCTTATTCCTGAATAGGACACCCATTTCAACGTTCTGCCTCCCAATTCTCAGAGATCATTGTGGAAGAAAAGTTGGAAAAAGTGTAAGTACAGAGATGGTAGATGACCACAAGGAAACAAAATTTTGCAGACAGCTGGTCAACTGCTCGTATGAACTCATGGTAATGATGACACAATGCACAAGTCCCATGCAAACTCAAACAAGAAAAAAGTCTCAGGATAGACATGGAGAAGTGGGTAAGAATTCCTAACCTAGTCTAAGGAATTTTTGGCAACTGTTGACTGTTGGGAGGGGGAGAGACAGTCTCTTATAAGAATTAGACTCTTGTTAGGTTAACCAGGCTTCAGTGGGTGGATCCACACTGAAGGACATGTGTGGACACAAATCAAATTCTATAAATTGTAACATTATACACATATGTGTATCTATATATATGTTATATATATATATAATGGAGTATATTAAATTGGAAAGGGTGCACTAAGAGGAGAGGATCTAAGTACCATCAAATTATATTGTATTAAAACTGTAAAAATTCAATAAACATTTTTTTAAAACTCTTAAAAAATTCCCATAATGTATTTTGGCCTGTTTCTGATGCATGCATGCATTGAATCATGACCTCTTTAATCATGCAATGATTCCTCTATCTCCTCAAAATTTGTTTGCTGTATGAAATGTGTGTTTCATTAATAATGAGGCAATGACAAAGAAAAATATACAAAAAAGAAGAACCCATTGAAGATCAAGATAGGAGGTCAGAAACCAGGTTAGGATTCTATTTTGGGAAGGAGGAGTAAGACTACATGGCCTACAGAAAACTGCTAGCTTGGAGAAGTCAGTGACAGAATGACAAGGCCAATACATGTGTCAAGTCATCGTCCTGTGCTAGTTCTCAATTTGCCTAAAACTTGAGACTATGAAACTAACAAATGACATTTTAACCTGACCCTGGAGTGGAGAAGCTTTGGTGTGGGTGAAGCCAACTGCCAAAATAATTGACAGGAAAGCTGAAGAGAATTAGAAAGAGAGGGGAGTAGGTAGAAAGAAAGCCTATGAGGATGAAGAAGAGGTGTAGAAAGAGAATAATGAAAAATTAAAATGCACTAGCACGTGAAGAGATACAACTACTCGTAAAATTAAAAGTCAGGAATAAATCCCATCTAAGTGAAAATAATTGCACAAAGTACTTGAAAAATTATTTAAGGTAGCAAAGATTACTCAACGGAGTAATTGCTTGCTTTGTAATCACGAAGACCTAATTTCAGATCGCCAACACCCACATAAAAACCAGGCACAGTGGCCAACCCTAGTGATTGCAGATCAGAAACAGGTGGATCCTGGGGGCTTTGCTGACCAGGTAGTGTAGATGAAAAGGCAATCTCTAGGTTTAGTAAGAAGCCTTTTCACAAAAAATAAGCTGGGACGTTTTAGAGACACCTGACATTGACTTCTGGTGTTTATCTGTGAACATGTAGCACACACATAAACACATAAAAACAAAACAAAAAAGAAAAATTATGTTCAATATTATAAATGACAGTATTTCTTATAATTAATAATAGAAACCAAAAATGCATTAAAAACAATTTTTTTTAAAGTAGATGGGGTTGGAGAGGTGTCTCAAGGGTTAGAAGGTTCAGAGCACTCACTGCTCCTCCAGAGGACCCGAGTTCCATTCCCAGCACCCATGCTGCATGATGCACGACTGCCTTTGACTCTAACTCCAGGGAATCTAATGACCTCTTCTAGTCTCCTGGGTCTCCTGCACACGAGGGCAGGTATCCATAGACAGACACATACCCAGAGCCATAAATAACAGTAAAAATAAGTCTAAAAAGTATAGAATTGGATAATTTAAAGCAAATTAACATTTGACAATAGGACTGCCTAAAAGGATTAGCAGGTATAGATTCCTGCTGGCAAGCTTGATGTGATGACTCAAATCAATCCCCATACCCACATAGAAGAATGAAAGTATCATCTCCTACATGGTATCCTCTGACTTCCATGTACTTACTATGGCACATGCAAACACACAGGGACACACACGCACACACACACACACACACACAATCAAATAATTATTGAGTTCTGCTTTTCCAGGCTTTTAACAAATAAGGAATTTTGCTATACTTTTCAAAACTTCCTTCTTTAATCATTTCCACAGCATTAAGGCATTCCATTTAAAGGATTTCCCCTAGATAAGGGACTTAGAAAACTCTTACTACTTACTAAGAGAGAAGAAGTCTATTTCAGGTGAAGTCAAATATCCAACACTAAATCTCATTAGCTCCATATCAACTCTTCTCTGAAAACCCTAGTGTCATGCTGTTAGCAATAAACTGAGATTCTAATGCCTTCCCAGAACTCTGAATTGCAATATGTAAATCCAAGGGTAAATAATTAAATGCACATACATTTAACCTGAATTACCCTGCAGACATGCTGTTCTCACCTCCAGCCTCCCTCCAAACCTTGTCAGCTGTTGGTAAAATACTATCATGTGCAGAGAAGAAGAAACAAAGGTAGTTAGAACATTACAGCCCCTGTAGTGCTTAA
This sequence comes from Nannospalax galili, assembly GCF_000622305.1. Lineage (NCBI taxonomy): Eukaryota > Metazoa > Chordata > Mammalia > Rodentia > Spalacidae > Nannospalax > Nannospalax galili. The sequence continues at coordinate 7,079,726 of NW_008331484.1, read as the reverse complement.
TCCATAAAGCAGGAAGCACAAATTGGTGAATTGGAGTGTTGACATGGTTACACTGAACTACAGGAAAAGGCCCCTTAGGGAACTAGCAGGAAGTAAATTGTGTTCTATTTTGAGATGATGGTTCATTTACATTGTTGTAATTATTTAAATAATTAATTTCATAATGAAAGACGCTTATAAAAGACAAAGTCCCACTGAGTAGAAAATCCAATATTATTGTATATTAAACCAGAGATTTTTAACACCCATACTATGTCAGTATTTCTACTTAAAGAAAATAGTCTGGTTTTACGAGCTTTACTTGGTACACAATTATTAAGAAATTGTTTTAGTTTTGCAGTATTTTAGGGGTTCATTTTCCAGAGTTTTCTTCTAACCCACATTTAAAAAAAAGTTTCTCCTAGCCAGAAAGAACACACAGTATTCATTCATCCCAGCAATAGTAGCTCTGAGCACTACAGGAAATGGCAGGTAGATGTGCAAGGTCAAAACCAAGGAGACTGAAGGTGATGAACAGGTCACCAGAATGGAGTGAATCGGGTCAATATGATAGTTGTCAATTTACGGTATCAGATAAAGGCTAGAACATACTAAATGGAGACCGTGTATTAAAGATCCCAAGGTCAGGAGAGAGATAACTTCAGAGTCTCAGAAGGTTCTCAGAAACAGAAGAGCAAGAAATGCTGCTCTATATCCTGAGGAAGAGTGCTGCTGAATCAAACACATATAAGAAGACGCAAGTTACTTCTGAGCCATCATTTTTGTACCATTTACCTTGGCAGAAAAAGAAGTGAGTATAAGGAGAGTATAAGGAGAGTATAAGGAGAGTAAGAAAATTCAACAGATACAGTACACAATGGTTTTCCTTATCTGTTCTAGTCTTCCTTTCTGTGTACCTCTTTCCCTTCCATTCTCTGGATGTAAGCATGGTTACCATTCATCATCTTTGTAAGAAGCTCAGTATCTTCCCTGCCCTCAGGTCTGGGCATGAAACACTTCTCATCACAGCGTCATTGCTCTGTTCCAGTCTCTCCTTTCCATTTCTCATTTTTTCCACTTCATTCACTCTTAATACTGCACCCTCAGTTATCTCATTTCCTGAGCCGTTCCATCATGTGGGCCCTAAACACATGCTATCTTGCTTTCCAAGCCAAAATTGCCTATCCTTCATCTAACATCAGTCTTCACCACTGTTGTTCATCTCAAGATTTATAGACCTTCGTTTCCTTCCTTCTCCATATAATTGAAGACCCTGCTTTCCCTGGATTCCATCACTGGTGATTTTTCTTTTAAACAGGCTAGTATAGAAATTAAAGTGATAAGATAACAGTCACGAATATCTGTTTGAATCTACCTATTCTCTCTCTCTCTCTCTCTCTCTCTCTCTCTCTCTCTCTCTCTCTCTCAAGGAAAATCTCTGGTGTCACTTCTCAGGTGCCAATGACTAGTTATTGAAACAGTGTCTCCAACAGGCATGGAACTCACTAGTAATGTAGACAAGTGGGCCAGTGAGCCCAAGGGATTGGCCTGTCTCTACCACCCCAGTGCTGTCTCATCAACACTGCAAGCATCAGCATTTGCCACCATCCTAGGGTTTTTGTTGTTGTTTTGTTTTGTTCTGTATTCTGGCTATCAAACTCAGGTTCTCCTGCTTGCAAGTTAAGCACTTTGCCAACTGAACTCTCTCTCTCCAGCCCTAACTTAATTTTTACATATATAATGTGCTGGCCAGAGAGGCTCCATTTTGAAAACTCCATCTTAAGGAAGTAACCCTGAGCTGAATTCTCTACCCTAGTTATTGTAAGTAACCCAGTCCTTGTAAGTCATTTGGACTTCCTTCTAAGACCACGGGAGAACTAAAGCAGGTTTTGCAAATCCCCCATCTGATGTCTCTAGCTGCTCATTCTGGTTTCTGTCAACTTCCTTATCTCTGTGTCCTGAAAGAAATGGGATCTCCACAGAGTGATGTCACCACTCAGTCACTGTAACTGTTTTCCTTGTGCCCCTGCTTATTTGTTCAGAAAGTTGGGGAATGTCCTGTTTACCTGATCTTTAAACAATGTATCAAAGCTGTGACCCCAAAAAGCCCCTCTACCACTACCTTGAAATTGTGTAACTGTCATGAGATGATTAACCACTGCCTGTCTTGTGTAATCGATACCCCTTGGAAAATCCCTCTGCATTTTTGCTTTAAAAGGTAGCCTCCACACTCCCTCAGGGCTGCGGTCCTTATTCCAGAGTTGAAGACTGTATTCCAAGCTAGCTTGAATAAAACTTTGAATTAAAATCTGACCCTATGTCTGGTGATCTTTTCCCTATGGTACCAACAAAACATTTAAGAAATGTCTTCATGCCATTTAGTTTGAATTTCATCTTAAGAAAAGTGTATAAAAAAGAAGTACCTCATAAGATATTTCTTGGAAAGGGCTCAGCACACCGTTTGCATCATTGTAAACATAAAATGTGATTTACCTAATACTAATCTTTACTGGTGAGTAACCACCTCAATTGTTCTAATGTAGAGGCAGAGCTTGCATGTTAATCCTTCTTCCTAATGCCTTGTCTTTCCATGCTATTCCATATTCATTTTCAGACTCATGCAAATATATAGTTTCATCATCAAATATTGATGACAGTCCTACCTGGCTTTATTCTGTTCTTCCCAAGGCTTCAGATCATGTCCCATGCTGTTAGGTATGGTCTGAATGCTGTACCAAGTCTCAGCTCTGTCATACTCAACACGAATGAGCCATCATCTCTGCTTCCCTTTATGGTGTTTTTCCAAGCCTCAGTCAATGTGAAACAAAGTGATCCAGCTGTCATAAGTGAATGCTGTGGGGTCAAGTTTGAATACTGATTCTTGTTCAAGGTCTATATCTAAGCATATAGAAAGCACTAAAGTTCTGTTTGTAAATGGCTTTAAAATATTCTTCAAATTATCATTACTTCTCTTTCCTCTTATGTAGATTCCCTCAATTGTATTTGAAATTCAGAATTTTTTCCCTAAAAAGTAAATAAGTAAATAAATAAATAAATTCACTCATACTTCTTTTAGAAAGTGCTTTATAAATTTTAATTCTGACTATTGTCAGGAAGGGGCATGCAAAGGAGGCAGAAAGAGAGAATGAGAACTTTTCTTCACTGTTTAGCATTGTATTGTAAAATTAAACTTCCCCATCTTAAATGTTTTTTGAAATTCACTTAATGCTCTGAAGCCCTAAGTAAATTACTTTATCTGTCTAATTTTTTCATAATCTCATACTGTAATCCTATCGACTATTCTGTGTACTTTTTATGCATCTAAAGGTAAATAGTAGAGTTTAAAATCTGGAATTCTAATTAATGTATTTTCAAACATATTTAAAATAGCATCTGACATGTTGGCAACATATAGCAAATGTTGAATGGAATGACTGGTATCTATGTGCTAATTGCTTCCCAGTCATCTCTCATTAGATTTTCTCTACAAGTTGTTTTGGTCTAGGTACTGTAATCTCCACTTAAACATGAAAAACACCACGAGTTATAGAAGTTTATATATTTTTCAGTGTCACATATTCAGTTAGTAGAATAATCACTATTCACGTTCAGATCTGACAGTCTCTAAATTCTCTATTTATATTTATACTTTGCTGTCTCTTACAGAAAAAGCAGCTCACATAATTAAAGGTGCATCTATTCTTACTTTTAATTAAAACCTTCAATTGTCATGTGAGATAAAAAAGCATAGTTGCATTTAATTATCAACTGAGTGAGCACATGAGACCTTTTGACACTAGAGCAGTGTTAATCAAGACATCACTCATGTATGGTTTTCATTAGACCCTCTAGAAGTCCACCAGTTAAAACCTACATCTCCATATTAAGAATTACTGGGAATAGTTTCCAAGAGTATTTTAATGCATTCTAGGTAGCCAGTGACTAAAAATGAGAAATAAGTTAGCACACCAATTGTAATAGTTTCCTAGTTGCTGCTTATGATGGTAAAGAATGATGAGAACATACTCACTGCAGCTGTTTTTATCGTTTGTGTCTGGAAAGGTGGCTAAAACAGAGAGTACAAAAGTCATTCTATTTAATTTATATTTTTATTGAGTTTTTGTAATTTCATACAAAATATTTTGATCATATTTAGTACCCTCCATCTCTTCACACTTCTCCCAGCCCTTGCAGTTATATATATATTTATAATTTATAATATGGCTTATAGTGTCCAATTTGTGCCCCCAAATTCCCCTTAGTGTGGGTCCATCACTGGGCTCATCAATGATCCATCCCTGTAAAACAATCTTTCCCTTTCCAGCAGCCATCAATTTCCAAAAGTTCCTTAGGATATTTAAAATCATCTAAAGTAGAAAGAAAAAACCATTTCAATATTTTATTGCTCAGAATATGTGGTATAAAACATCAAAATATAATAAACTATTATTTTCAATTTTCTGGCAAATGAGAAAAACATAATACCTTTCTACCTGTGAAGTAATAAATGGATCTATGACTTGTTCTGAATACCTAAATACAAGTGGAATTGGTATTGGACAGGTTTACATGAAATCATGGAACTCTTCTGGCTCAGTTTCCAATGACTCTCTGCCATGACTCTGAGCATAGAAGCATTTTCACGTGTGGATGCAGGCAATGAGACACTGCTTGGATAATGATGCAAAGCTCAGGCTGGATCTTAAAGATGAGCTGAAATCTCAGATTCATTTCATATTTTCACTTCAATGATTTTGATTATAACACAAAGTGAACCACAATCTTAACTGATAGAGAGTGTGCTTATGTTTATGGAAATAATTGCAATGTTACTTCCAATAATTCTTTAACTGAAAAAATATTTGGTCCCTTTGAAGAGTCACTCTAGTTGTCTCCAGAACAAATGACCCGACCCTCCTTACATTTTTCTTATGGTAGAGTTCTCAAAAAGGCAAACTTAAAACAATGGCATGAAATAATCTTCAATCCTGGAATTGTCATCAAATAATTAGATTAGCTTTAAGATGTATGACACCGTACTGAGTGTCATGGGGTTTTTAAAGTTTAAAATTAATCTCCTTTGAACTGCTCATGACTCAAAGCAAACTTAATTAAAATAGCATCTCCCAAGACTAAATCTACTAATGCTATTCCAGATAGAGCTTAGAGTGCTGTTTATTAAAATATTTCATTCAAATTTTACAGGTTAATCTAAGTGTTGATTCTGAAATGTAAAGCCCTATCTTTGAATATTTGTTGTGGGTACTGGTGGCATTAAGCTTGTGTGCACAAGTGCAAGTGAATGAAAAGAAGAACTTTCATTCTTTCTTCTCAGGAAGCAACTGATGGCAGTGTACTCTAGAAAAAGTAAAGTCAGGAAGCCTGAACAACAAAGGCTGTGTTCCCATACTGAGTGATTGTTTCAGTTAATGAACCAAGGTTTACTGCTCATTTCATAATTATTTAGTAGATGCCACTAGCATTGATATATAAGAGGGGATGTAGTACATAAATCTAAATTTTTTTTGGCTTCAAAACAACTTCACAGTTGTCTGCAAGATATTAACCAACACACAGTACAAATTAAATGTGAGTCTGTTAAATGATCCACAAAGATAAGAGATACCTATTATGAAAGAACTTAACAGAAAATTGGGTTAATCAGGAGTATTAGAAATGAACTATTTTTAAGCATGTGACACATAAACTGAGTAGAAATTAGTCAAAGAAACATCCACATATATACTGCGCGAATCAGGAACATAGATTGTAGATGAAAAGTCATTAATTTGTGAATAATATTTACTTAGGGAAATTACGAAGAATTGTTACATAGTAAGCACAGCTTGGCTACAGGTAAAGTTTGTAAAGACATGTAGCTCACTGAAATGAAATGGTAAGTTCAGGAGCACAGCCGAGGACTTAAAATAAGATATTTCTACTAGTTCTTGGATTTCTTTCCAGCTCAGCCTAAATGCCCATGTTTATTTTCATACAATATTCTATTCCTTAGCATTATTTCAAATTGTGGCCTAGTTTGTGTTGTCTGTAATATTTTATTAAATATAAATAATAGAAGAATCAAGAAAAAAACAACCAAGCAGGAAAGGTATCAACACATAACATTTCATAAAAAATTGACTTCAACATTCTAAGACATATGGGCACTAATTTTTTATAAAAATAAATAGCTAATATAAATTGAGCAATTATTCTATGACAAGGTTTCTCTAGGCTAACACATGCATGTCTGGCCAAGCAAGTAGTATCATTCTTACTAATTCATCAGTGAGCAAACTGTGTCCCAATTTAGCTCATTCACCTAATATCATAGAACTAATTAAAGCAAAAGCAAGTATTTAAATTCTGCTTCCTTACAGTTCAAGAGTCTATAAACCTCCCAGTAACATGAAGCCTCTGTGATGAAAAAGGATGAGAAAGAAGAATCAGTCATAAAATGATTTCAATGTGTATTCTCCATTGCTAAAATTATATTGCAGTGTATAAAAAAAGCTTCAGGCTAGACTTCTCCCAATTTAAAAAACTTACTGTGCTGAAGCTTTTTGAAGGAGGACAGAAAATTCCAGTTTCCAAAGTGTTCCATCAACATCTTAGTGTCTAGATGTAGAAATAATATGACAGGAGTAAAATGTAATTTCCTAGAACAGAGATAATTTTGTTCTTCCCAATTATGTTTATGATGGAAGTTGGATAACTTTGGCATTATTATGCTGATTACTATCTATGGCGTGCCCTGTATTCTGTATTGGGGGGTGATGTCAAATGCATTTTTTATGTGAAGATTGTCATTTAATATCATGGTAAAAAGCATAATTATATGCCAGCTACAATGAGCATTCTAAATTGAAATGGGTTGGCCATTATTCCAACACAATATTCCTGAAATGCTTATTATTATGAAATTACTACTTTTGCAGTATTTTCCTTTGAGCTAAACTATTTGTATGTCTTCCCAAGAGCTCTAGTAATAAAAATACCAAATCTGTATATTTACAATTGGATTTGATGTTAAACACAGGAGTATTGTTTATATCTTTCAGAAATATAGGGTGAAATTTTATCCAGAGTACATAACTTTCACAATTACGTTAGAAATACTGAATACTTAATGTATTCTAGAATTTTTAGACATCTGGAAAATTTGAGCAGAGGAGAGAGTCCCCAATCATATTTATACCTACAATTTCCTTACTTATCAATTACTTGAATTAGTATGACCTATTTTTACAAAGAAAGAAATTGACATTTTATAAATAACTAGAGTCCACAGTTTATCCAGATTTTATTTTACCAGAGAGAGAGCCTGGAAATCTGGCAAGGCTTAAGAAATCTTAAAGCCAGTCCCCAGTGAAGTGCTTCCTCCAGCGCAGTGCTTCCTCTACCAAGACCACATCTCCCAAAACTTCCCAAAACACCACCACCAACTGGTAACAAAATGTCCAAATACTTGGAGCTTATGGTGGCCAGTCTTATTCGGTCCATTACAGAGTCATTTCTACAAGGTATGGTAATTCGTTTTACATGAGGTTAATATTAGAAACCAGCCATGGTACTTGACACTGATGTTGCATTCCTTTGAGACCATACCAACAGAAACATTTGTGTTTACAACTCATGTAGATACATGTACCTATAAATAGTCCTCCTACCTATAGGTACTTCTACATGTAACTATTTGTACCTATGGTATATGAAGAATGAGGTTTATAAATATTTTCAACTCATTACCACATTGATCACTTCTTTCCATTCCATGTGTCATCTGAAAATTTATACTGTAAATACGATGTTCTGAATGGGATGAATCAAGCAACCATTCACCTCAGTATTCAGTTCCACTATTATCTATGGCAACATCAAAATTGTTTACTCTTGTCCTCGCTAAACATACTTTCTTCATCCACAATCAGTTTTTGTTTAGAGTTCACATAAGTAATTTTAAAAAGTCTAAATGTAAATCAAACTCTAAAGAAGGATTGATTGTAGATGAAATGATATTAATTCATAATGTAGTTATATTAAAAATGTGAATTAATCTTATTGAAAGGGCGGGGGTAAACATAAATATGTAAAATATTTGGAATATTTCCCAGGATCAGTCTTCTAACCTGCTAAGTATATGTTCTATACATTTAGATTTTCTTTTTGAATTACAAAGATTTATGATTATATGAAATTCATTTTAAAAGTGTATGAACAGAAGTATTCTGCGTGGATAGATAACGCTTGCAGAAGCCATAATTTATTAAATGAAAATCCCAGTGATGGGTGTGAGATGAGTTTTTGGTTAGGAAGACCCCAGAGACTCCCAAAACAACATAAACTATTGTCATTGTACAGCATTATTAAGTCACTTTATAGTGTTTAAAAAGGGACAGTCTGACTCTTAGAATTTTTTAAATTTTACTTTAAAAATTATTGAATTTTTGTGCATTTCATATACTACATCATCATATTTAGACCCCTTTCCATATGTATGCCCTCCATATTCCACCCACAGGATTTCATGCATTCTGTCATATATGTTAAGACCTATCAAGTCAAGTTTGTGTCCCCCAAAGTCCCGCAGTGTAGTTAGTCTATGCACTGGATCCTTGTCATTACTTCCTTAGAAAATACCAACTCTCCCTCACCAAACTGTGATCTGTTGTCAATGGTTCTTCAGCTAAGGTTTGGGTTTCTTACCCATTTACCCACTTTTATGTTGCATTTTTGTCTGTGCTGAGTTTGCATGGGTCTTGTGCACGTTGTCATCATTGAGGTGAGTTCATATAAGAAAATTGCCAGGCCCCTGGAACTGTTTCCTTGAGATTGTCTAAAACCTTTGGAGCCTAATGACTTTCCAACCCATATACATCCAATGTTTCCTGAGTCCTGGGTGGCAGATGCTTAATGTAGGAGTCCTATGTAGGCATAAACTCTGCAGTCTCTTATTTTCTACATTTTAGCCAGTTGTAGCTTTCTGTGTTAATCAACATCTGTTGCATGAGGAAGCATTGCTGGTGAGAGCTGAGAGATGCATTAATATTGCCTCTGTCCCTGTTCTGCTGTGTTCCCTGAACCTTGGATCTAAAGGTTGCATTATAGATATGTCACTTAGGGCTGGGCATCTCCAGAACACATATTTTCTGTGTTTGACTAGTTGTGGAGGATTGTAATTATCTCCATTTGTTGAGAGATATACTATATATACTTCTAGGACTGGCCCAGAGGTCTCAGGCAGGCATTAACATTCATTTAAAGGCCAAAAGTGAACTTAAACTGATGAGCACCTGTTCCTTCTTTCAGAAGTCTCTCAAAACTGTGTTCCTGAAGGCTTTGCTCATTCTTTTATTGAAATGGTTTATATATCATGTAATGGGAAAGCAAAAGTCAGACACAACCTTGTCAAAAAATCTTCTCTTTAATCCCTAGACCTAGAATATCACACAACACATACACATATACACACTTTCTCTCACTGTTTGCACTGAAAAAGCCCTCAGCTTTCAGGGTTTTGATATGTAAAACATACATATGCACATTCATTCATTATCTTGGGTGACAATTAATGCAGAGATTCATACTTGGTCAAAGTGCTGAGAATTATTGACAACTGAGGGCTCATCTCAAAATGGGGTATCTATAGTTGTTCTTATGAGGATCAAGGAGCATCATAGAAGCAGGAACAGAAAGAATGCCAGAACTAGAAGACAGGAAGGAGCAATGTAAAATGCTATCTACTGGACATGGCATGGTCTTTGTACTCATAAACTCACAGAATCTATGGTTACCTGCACAAGACCTGCACATTATTGATCCAAAAGCAACCTATCACTGATTAGAAAGTGTTTTGAGATGCTTCATTCCTCCCTGAATAAGCATTGGCAATTAGTGGCCTCAGGGTAAGAGGAATCACTTTATCCTATTATACACCCATTGCATGTTGTGTCAGTAAATAACCCACTCACTCATCTTCATGCATGAAATCATAAACTCACAAAAAGAAAAAAAAATCAAAATAGGGGAACTTGGGAAGATGGGGTTCATTGGGACTATGAGGTGGTAAGAGAGGGTAGCAGGAGTGTACATGATCAAAATAAGTTCTATATGTATGAAATTATAAAGAATAAAATTATACAATATTCTGTATCCATAATTACAATATAATATAGAACATTTTCACTACCAAGAATTTTTAAGCAATGATAGTATTAATGCTAGAAAAAGAATGTATCTTAACATTTATCAGAGCCCTTGTAAAATATTATGACTTAATTTTATCCTTTATTAGATGATAATGCTTTGTAATTGTTTAGTGTGTCACTGATATAATAAAAATATTATTAGCATGAATAAGGCAAATTTTAAGTATAACCTATTTAAAATGTCAAGTACTTGGAGTAATTATATCAGAAAATGTACCTATCATGAGTGTTTCAATAAAGTGTTGTGTTATAATCTAATTTATTATAACCCTAAGTAACAGCTTATATGTACCATGTTATCTTGGAAATAATCTCTCACAAATGGTTTGAAATGGCTCACAGATGTTTTGAATACAGATTTTGTTTAAACAACATATACATGATATATTTCATGCTGACCAGGAGTTTAGAGGACATTTGAACAACAGCATTCATCCTAAGAAACTGAAGAAGCAAAGACAACTCATTTTATTGGATTAATAGGATAAGAAATTAAATTATTAAATTGTGAAATATTTAAAAGAAAACAGCAAGTTAAATGATATCTCAAAATGTTGACATATTGTTAAATATATGTGTGTGATTAGTTCTGTAAATCAGAATGCTGAATTTCATACGTCTTGAGACCCCAGGTTTGGAAAAACCCTGAAAATATGTATCATTTATAAGTACGTTTCATCACTCATAGAAAATACCTTCTACCACACCAAATTATCTCCTACTAAGTCACTCTGCCTGTTTTCAATTTTGAATCCTAATTTTAATTTGAATGGAACTATCTGGCTTTTTGCATGTCTCAAAGGAGTTATGCAATAATTTTTCAAATTAGAAATTAAATTTTAGTTCCTTAAAGACTGATTATAGATGTTGGCATCTTTATAATTCAAAAGAAATTAGTAGGAACTAGAGAGATGTCTCAGTGATTAAGAGCAGCAGCTGCTCTTGCAGAGGACCCAAGTTCAGTTCCCAGAACTCACATGGTGGCTAACAACCTTCTGTAACTTCAGTTCCAGGGGATTTGATGACCTCTTCTGACCTCTGTGATCATTGCATGTCACAGGTGCATTTACATATATACAGACAATACACTCATACACATAAAATAAAAAGAATAAATAAAATATTATAAAAAGAAATGAACACTCCATATACAAAATAAGGCAAATTACATAATATGAGGAACATCTTCTAATATGGATACATTTTAATGAGATAGCCTTTGAAAATTGTCAATTATATAGTCACTAGATGAGTTTTCCATAGATAAGTTTTAAAGTTTTATTACCACATGTGAACATATGTTAGAGGGTGCACAAAGACTTACATATGAGATTTCAGTAATGGTGGAGGTTCTGTTTCATTAGAGTCCAAAGTAAGAGCAAGTCAAATTTACATGTTAGTGTCTCTATTTCTTTCTTTCCTTATGCTTTTCTCTTCCTTTAGAAAAGAGGTTGAAAAAGAAGCACATGTGCACATGGACAAACATTTCTTAGGGAAAATATATATGTTTTATATTTCACTGTAATATATAGGCTATACATATGCTGAGGAGGAAGGAATAGGAAAGTTAGAAATATAAGCACATAATTTTGGAACATACAACAGATAATCAATATATGACAAAAAAAATCAATGTCCATCATTGAGTATGAAATGGCAACATTTATGAATAAACACAATGAGAACCAACCACAATGGACCAAAAATAGAGGAAAAATAATGAGCTAATAAATATGGCAAAGAAGAAACATGACATCAAATAAAATATGTTATTTCGCTGAAATTGTTTCTATTATTTTCCCTTTTGCTCATTTTCTCCAAATCACAGAAACATATTTCTTTGTGTTTATAAAAGCTGAATATATTTCTTCTTTGGGAATTTATAGTTAATGTACCCAAGTCAAAAGAGCATTTGCCCCATCACATTATCAGCGTAGCTCAGTTAACATCCATTTAATATTTTTTTTATTGAAAGTTTCTTGTTGGACTACCCTAAACTGCCAATATTTTGCTTGTTATATTAGCCCATTCTTTTCCCTATATCAAGTCTTACCACCACATGAATATTTATTTTCCTGTCTTTCTTCCCCCATTAAAATTAAACCTTCCAAAGAACAGAGTTCATGCTTGGCTCACGGCTCTGCCATCTGCCTGTATGAAGGTGGGTGTTTACTACGTGTTTGGATTTCAGTCCTTCCAAAAATAAATTTAAGGAAGAAAACTACAGAGCACATATTTCTTATAGATGATTATTGCATCCAGATTGGGAAAAGAGAAAGTCAAAGATTAAAATTAGGTTAGAAAACTACATGTCAAAAATTCGACTTGGTCAGATTTAAAAAAATAATAGATGGCATGAAATGAGGGCTTAGAGTGGATCTGAGAGGAGGTGGTGGAGGAGCTTAATATGATTAGAATGAATTGTATGAAATTCTCAAAGAACCAATAAAATATTACTTATAAAGGGAGAAGTTGATAATATTGTGTGAAAATTGATTGCCATCTAAAATTACTTAAAATATGCAATGAAATAAATGTACATATTCCCAAAACATTTTAGAAAAAGTATTGTTGACCTGGCCCATGTATACTTCATTTTACTTTTTTGTCTTTGATCCAGTACATGGTGTTTATTCTGGGTCACCGCTGCTCTTGGAAGACACAAAACTACTAGTAATCTCAACATCTCTACTCTTGCTCTTTTTTTGATTTATCCACAGAAAATTCTTATTCTAATATTACTTACCCACTCATCATGACAAAGGCAAGAATATATAAAATAAAAGCCTTCAACAGTAAAGAAAATCATGAAGTAAGTTGTAAACAGATGCATGTAATACAGGACTAGGGACTGAGACCATGAAGAATTACAAGAGTACATGATGGTGTCATTTAGGTTGTGTCTAAGTGCTAGAAGCAAAACAATGTTTGTTACTATATTTCACCTGCTGCCTGTGTATGCACCCTGACCCTTCTTGTATCTATTTTGCACTAGGCTTTCATAGTAATAATTCTAGAAAATAATTCAAGCCATGTCACTGCCTTAATTGACTCCTCACAAGTTATCCCTGATACATTGTTCTCTATTCTATTACTTGAACACACCAGGTAGTTTCCACACAGAGGCTTTGCACTGTTTGTTGTTCCTCTGAAATCCTTTTTCACTGAAAATAGCCACAGGCTGATCCTTCACCTTATTTTCTGTCCTTTTAAAGTGACCTGAGTTCACAGCCTATGTAGAACAGCTTCCTTTCCAACTTCTTAACTCTGTCACCATTCCCTGCTTTGTCTAATAGTCTCAGTATGATAGTCTAGTGATTGGGAACTTTGGTGTTATCTATTCATCATTCTGTATCTGAAATGCAATAAATTAAAAGTTCACATTTACTGAATGTACGTTTCTGTTCAAATAACATAAAAATATATGTTTACTAAAGAAGTAAATAAATTAGGTTACAGATGTAAGAAAAGACTAAGAATACTAATTGATTCATAACGTGAGCTGAGAAGTTTACTTTTTTACATAGGAAATTGGATTGCCAAAATTAGTTTTTTAATAAGTGAATCTTGACTAGATTTTTGTTTCCAGAAGATGAAATGGCAACAAGGCAAAGAGCAGATCAAAGGACTCATCCTGAGAGTCAAAGCTCCCAGTGAGACAGGCTGAGGCAATAGGGACAGCCAAAGAGGAAGGAGCCATGACAGCTGGCTTTATGGCAGAAAGAACTGATCTTATTCTGCATATAAAATAACTTGATTGGATGATTGTAGATGGTATGTGAACACTGAGCTAGAAGCAGGCAGCTTTCAGTTTACAAAGATTTTAGGGAAGGCAACAGCACTGGTACTAGAAACGTCTAGGAAAGAGAGTGCACTGGATAGCTTTAGTGTCAACTTGACACACCTGGGTTGAGGGAGCCTTAATTGGGGAATTTCCTCTATTGGACTGGCCTGTGGCCACGTTTGTGGGGCATCTTCTTGATTGCTCAGTGATGTAGGAGGGCCCAGTCCACTGTGGGTGGTGCCACCCCTGAGCAGGTGGGCCTGTGTTGCATAAGAAAACAGGTTGAGCAGGGGCCAGGGAGCAAGCCAGTAAGCAATGTTCCTCCATGGCCTGTGCTCCAGCTCCTGCCTCCAGGTTCCTGCCTTGAGTTCCTACCCTGGGCTCCCTGATGAACTGTGACCCAGAAGATGTAGGATAAAATAAACCCTTTCCTCCAAAGTCGGTATTGGTCAGAGTATTTTGTCACAGCAACGGAGAAACAAACCAGGACAGAGAGGCACTATATTACAAATGGAAGTTTGAATTTTACGTTACTCTGTACTTCAAGCATTGAAATAAATGATGACTAGCAGTTGAGTAAAGCAAAAAATTTAAGAGAAAAACCCATAGAAGAAATAATATATGTGTCTATGTGGTTAAAATGTAGCTGGTCCCTGAAGCCAATGAGATGATATTCTGCACCAAAGACAGTGGGTAAATAGAAAGAAGACACAACATGCCTAAGAACATAAGAAGGTGCAGAGTGGAGGAAGGAGTATTTACTAGTATCAAAAGTCGGAAAAAGCTGTAGGAATAAAGTGTTTGATTCTTTCTTTTTACAAACTTTTTTAAGTTTGTTTATTCAATGGGTATTTTTATTGAGTTTTTGTGCATTTCATCTTAATCATATTTAAACTCCTTCCCCCATCCACATCCCTCAAAGAACCCCCTCCACTTGATTTCATTCATTCTGTCATATATGCTAAGGCCTATCCAGTCCAGCACTATGTCCATCGGTAGAAGATGATCTACTGAAGTCTAGTCAATGACTCTATCTAGAGTCACTCCCTTAAAGAAAGTCAACTCTCCCTCACCCAGCAGTAATCAATTGCCAATAGTTCCTTGGCTAAGATTGAAGCTGTTACCCATTTTCCCAGTTCTGTGCTTGGTTTTCATCTGATCGAGTCAGTATGAGTTTTGTGCATGCATGTTGTCACCATTGCTGTAAGCTCATATGAGCAAGTTCCCAAAGTACTAAAAGCCTCTGTTTCCTTCTGCTCATGCACCACCCCTGGCTCTTCCAATCTTTCTACCCCTCTTCTGAAGTTCTCTCTGTGCCATGTGTGGGTGAGATTTAATGTAGGAGTCCTATCCAGGACCACACACTTTTCAGTCTCTTATTCTCTACATCTTGGCCAGTTGTAGCCTTCTGGGTGCATTCCAATCTGCTGCATGAGGAATTTTCACTGGTGAGAGTTGAAAGATGTATTAGTACTCTCTCTGCCTCCCTGTTCCACTATGCTTCATGAGCCATAGGTATAGAGGTTTCACTGTAGATGTGTCACTTAAGGCTGGGCATTGCTTAGATATGTATTTTCTGTGTTTGACCATTTATGGAACTCTGTAACAGTCTCCATCTGTTACAAAAAGAAACTTCATTGATGAGTGGTCTATGGTGTACATGTCTGTAAATAATAGGTTTCATATTTAGCATACAGTAAGATCTTTTATTAGTCTAGGTATATGTCAGAGTTAGGGTTTTCTCTATGGTTTATGACCTCTCCAGTCATTTGTATTTGGCCATATTTACAGTGACACCCATGACTTTCCTCCCACTGAATGGGCTTTAATTCCAATTTTATACCTATTGATTAATCCTTAGATAAAAATGACATTACTCTACCTTTATAGTTTCCTGTGATGGTCATTGTTGAGGTTATTAGGCTTTGAACCTGGTGTTGGACCATTGATTTGTTTTCTCCTTTAACAGCTTACATAGAATGCATTGAACTATGAAAGCTAGTCTTCAGGGAGGAGGCTTCCAAGTCAATTCCAGCTCCATTGCTCTGAGTCCTATGTTTGAGTATGTTTTGTTTTGTTTTAGCCACTAAGAAGTCCTATGAGGAATAAACAAGAGCACGAGATTGAGCTCAGGTGGTTTCACATTAAATGCGAGGTAAAAATGTAAAATCTTCACATGTGGGTAAATTAGCCATGAATAGTAAGTTGTACAAAGGGCCCAAAATACATGTTCAGTACACCAGGTATTTCATAATGGAAAATATTGGTGATTGTAAACAAATGCTGATTGGAAACTTCAGTAAAAGTATGAAGTAGTAGACATTGGGATCTAAGCAGCACAGAAAAGGATGTGACTTTGAGAAAGGTAGTTGGGGGGAGTGAAAGACAACAAAGGACACAAAGTTTAATCAAGCTGATTGAATAGAAATTGATGTGATATGGTATGATATGATAATATGACATGATAGACATTTTTAACATGAAATTGAATCAGCATGGTGTTTGGAATAAGGCTAAAGGGTAAAAATTTGAAAGTATATTCATCCAAGTTTCAAAATCATGACTCTTGCAGGTAATGGGACATTTCTTAGTCTCTACCTGGAATTACAAGTGTTGTTTTTATGGAAACCTACTGTTCTACACCTGAGGCTAAGATGGAGCTAAAAATTATGATAATTCTACTTAGCATGACATAGGCTTAACTAATCAAACTGCTCCCTGAGCTCCAAAGTGCTGATGAGGTCCTCAATTCTTTTGGTGTTGTCGAACTCACAGAAAAATATTTTGCATTCCTACTGGTATTCCTACTTTGGCACCATGCCCAATTTTTACATCTGCTTTTACTCCACCAAAGTCTGTTTCCAACAGGGAGACTCTGATTTCTGACATATGATGCCCTTGCAATGCCAGGGAAATAGGAGTTGTCTTAGTATAAAAAGAAAATTTAATCTTGATTACAGGTATAAGAAAAACACAATTCACCTGAGTTATATATTACAAATTAGAATTACAAATGCCTTGTCCCCATCCAGCTTCTAGCCTGAGGAAGCTTACTTTTTTAAGGAAACAGGACAGAAAATAAATGTTTCTCTTTAAAAACTGATGGGTAATACCTCGGTCATACATATACCTCAGCAATCCCTCAGTTATCTCAGTAAGTAAGCTCAACAAACTCATTGGTTCCCCAGTAAAACTTTAATCAAACATTGGCTTGACACTAGAACCTTGAAAGGGAATAAGCATTGCTTAGCCTCCCCAGGAAAAGAAGGCTCACAATAGACGGAAAATTTATTTGTTAATGCTATTGTGTCTCATAATTATTTTAAAAAAAAGAAAATGAGAATGTAAAAATGTCAAAAATATGTGAGAGTGGAGATATTTTCTAAAATAGACAAAAAAAAATGAGAAAGCCTAAGTAAGTGATGAAGATCTGTTTAGGTTTGTTTTGAGATATGAAGAAAGAGACAAAAATAATATACACATAATCTTAAAATATCTATGGTCATAGTTTAGTCAACTACTTTAAGGAACAATATATATTTCTAGTCAAAGTTTATCTGAGAATATTTTATTTTTTTACCCAAGCCTTATCTACATAGCACATGATAATTAAAAGTACCAGACTGGTGGAACTAACCTTATTGGATATTTAACAGCCATACTTTGAGGCCTATAATATTGTGGTCAGAGAAACTTAAAGGACAGTTTTTGCCCCTTGCAACAGCTGAACCACTGGAGCCACAAGAAATGCCTTGTGACATTTGCAGATCATGAGACTGACATTTGGCAGATCAAGAGACTGATGCCTAGAGCTCGCCACTCCCTAACCACCATCCTTGGAATGCAAAATTGCAACACTTAGATATTGCAAAAGTCGGGGTCACATGGTTTCCAGGAATCCAGCCTCTGTAACCTAAAACCCAGCATGCTAATGAGGCATCCTACCTGCTATTCTGTGATAGGATGTTAGGTCTGTTATGCTAATAGGACGCTAAACCTGTTATGCTAATAAGGTATCCTACTTGCTGTGCTGTGATTGGGCCACTACCCCTATATAAGCTTGTGCCTTCCTGCAATAAACCAGATCTGTGTCACTGAACCTGGTCTCCTGTGTCTGAATGCAGCTCTACTGACACAGTCTCCTCATCAGCCCTGGGGTCCAGGATCGGGCAGAAGCAGGGCAGGCAGAAGAGCAGCTTCAGCCCAGGGAGAGCAGAGGAGCAGCCTCGACACCTGTGAGAATGAAGGAGTGGCGCCTGTGAGAATGGAGGCTCAGCCACCACTGGCGGTGACTGCAGATCAGGTTCCAGGGGACTATGGAACATCTCTCAAAATGTCCTGTAACTGTGGTGAGTCACCTGTCCTCTTGTTCAGAGAGGCCATGGAGACCCCACTAAATGGACTTGAACCAATGTCCAGTCTACAAAAAGAAAGGTCAACTCAGAGGAAACATCTCATTTATGCTGCCAAGTGAAGCCAGACATGGTTGAGAAGGACCTTTGACATCTTCACATAGATGGAACTGCTAAAAGGAAGGATCCAGGAGCTCCTCCCAAGCCCTTGTGTCCCCTGAGGAACAGATCCTCAGATGATCTTAAATGTAAAAATAAATTGATTTGTTTGGGCCAACTGTATGGTCTTAAACACTCAAAAGAAAAGTATAACCAAAGAGTAAAGTCAATATATTTCTTTAAGAGTTCAAGGGATTACGCTTCCCAGACATTAGGCTTAAGTCTGTATAAAAAGTTATTTAGACAATCATTTCTCTTTGATGATTTTGTTCCTAATCAGAAAGGACTGTTCAGATGTAAAACTTCAAATCTTGTTCTCCAATACTGTAGTGCCCACCTGTAGCTAAGGGAGACAACCAGGTATGGTTCTAAAATGATGTATAAATTTATTTTCTCCCCCTTGTCTAGAAGCCTTTGAGAAGAAACTGACACTGATTCTAACCACTCCAACAGCTATCAGAATACCTGAAAGAAAATCCTGAATCCATCACTCTAGAGTCAAGCCTTGGAAGATAAAAGAAAAATGAGGAGGAACCCAATAGAGGGATGTTTTCAGAAGCCCTTGTCAAGAAATTCCAATGGACCCTCATATAAACATTTGAAAATTGCCCTATTCTGACTTTATTCTAGTTCCCTGTCTAGAACTTGTAGTGATAATTCCTCTTGCCTTTTCTTCTCCTTCACACCTCCTATTCACAATTCAAAGACTTTCTTTTCCTCCTTGAGATAAGAGTTATGCAATTTGGGAGTCTTTTACATAGACCCACTGAAGGGGTACTCCAATTGCTTCATCCTGCATCCCTGTTCAGCAATGAAGAAGCCAGAGTGGTCTGTGCCTGGTTCCCTATTGGCAATTTGGGTAACCTCTTCAGAGGGTGATGTGATAATAATAGGAGGCAGGAATTTGCTAGGCA
The DNA here is from genome assembly GCF_000622305.1 of Nannospalax galili. Taxonomy (NCBI): domain Eukaryota; kingdom Metazoa; phylum Chordata; class Mammalia; order Rodentia; family Spalacidae; genus Nannospalax; species Nannospalax galili. The sequence goes on along the minus strand of NW_008331484.1, from coordinate 7,060,330 downwards.
GTTATGGTAAAAGACCCCAAAGAAAAGTAGCCAGTTTCTTGGCTAAAACTCACAATGTGATTGAGCCTCTTAGCAACATACTCCATTCTAAAGGCCAAAGTGTCAAAAATATTTGGGAGTGTTTATCTAATCCTTTAAAGATTGTAGGGTTACCTCTTCAAAAGAGGGAATGTTAAAGTAGCCAAAATCCCCATAAAAAATAAAAATTAAAGAAGAAAGAGTTCATGAACTTATCAGGAAAAAAGTGATGGGGGGATATGGGAGCAGTTGGAACAAATGGAGTGGGCATGGATTTCATCAAAACACCTTATATGCATGTATGAAATTTTTAATAAATTATTTATTTAAAAAACTGATGGATAAATTCTCTATAGAAAGCAGCACATATTAAATGTAAGGAATAATGTGTTTGATTCCACTTAATTCATAAATTGTGTGTATATATGTGTATAGTATATATTATATACTTATTACAATTTACACACTACTATTAATATGTACATATGTGCATTGTCTTTAATTATGAAATTATTTTTTCTTTATGACAAGATCCTTTTTGAAATTATTAAATTATATGAGTGTTTCCTTAATTTCTATTGAGCTTTTGTACATTTCTTATGACAGTTCTTAGTCAAATTCAGAAACCCCTTCTCCATCCATGCTCCCACCTCCACCAGACCTCATGTATTCCACCATACATGTTTAGTCCTATCAGTCAAGCATTTGTATCCAGATGTCTTTCTGTGCAAATTCATCCACTGGAGTCTAGTCAACCTATGTAGAGGTCATAAGTAGGGCCTATTTTCTCTTGCCAAGTAGTAATCAGTCTAATAGTTCTCAGACTGGACTGGCTTCCCACCCATTTCCCTTGCTCTACTCTGGGCCCTTGTCTGATTGAGCTGGCATGAGTCCTGCGCTCAATGCCACCATTGCCACAAGTTCACATGTGCAAACTTCCAGTGACTTGAAAGCCTCTGCTTCCCTGTGTTCATAGACCAACACTGATTCTAACAATCTTTCCACCCCGTCTTCTACAATGGTCCCTGAGCTGTGGGTAGGAGAGGTTTGACAGAAGTATCACCCAGGAACACACACTCTGCAATCTTATTCTTTAAAAATTGGCCAGTTGTGGCCTTTTGTGTGCATCTAGCTCTGTTGTGTAAGGAAGCTTCGACTGTTAAGACTTGAGGGATGCACAAGTTTTCTTTCTATCCCCCATTCTGCTATGTTCCATGAGCCTTAGGTACAGAGGTTCCACTGTAGATATGTCACCTAGGACTGCACATATCTCAGACATATATTCTCTGTGTCTGACCAGCTGTGGGATTCTGCAGTAGCCTCTAACTGTTTTGGAAAGAAACTTCTTTGATGAGTGGTATACAGTATACTTGTCTGTAAACATAAGGATCCATATTCAGCATATGGTAAGAAATTTCATTTGTCTAGAGAGATGAAAGAGAGTTTTCTCTAAGATCTATGACTTTACCAACCATGTACATTTGGCTGTGTTAATGAGTTCATCCATGAGCTCACTCCCATTGAGAGGGCCATAAGTCAAATTAGATAGCTGTTGACCACTCCCAGATAACAGTACCACTACTGAGTTTCTATTATCATGTCAGGCAATAGCTACACATTGCCAAGGAACAGGAGATCCACTTTGTACAACACAGTTCTGATTCTTCTACAGTGGAACTCTTTTTGCATCAGAAATTATAGTGTATCTCAGTTGCTAATAATCTTACTATATAATTTAAGAGTAAATTTAATTGAGAAAACTACTCTACTGACATTAGTACCTTCAAAGGAACACAGCAAGGCTGGGAGTAGGAAAATAGTGAAGCATAGCCAGATGTGGAGGAGTGCCTGTAATCTTAATGTTCAGAAACTGTGGCAGAGGATTGGAAGTCAAGGTCTTATGGCATACATAATGAGTCTAGATACAAGTCTAAGCAACATAGGAAGACCTATCTCCAAATAAATCAACCAGTCCTTCAATCAATCAATGAGACAGATCAGTCAATGAACAAATAAATGTAAGGGAACAAGAAAGGTCCCAACAACTGTTATTATGAGTTCATCTTTAGTTAAATCTCTGCTGATATAATGTCTCAATGGAGAAGGTGGAGAAGAAAAAAAACAAAGGTTTACTATCTTCTAGGTGAATTACAGTTTGCTAGTAGAAAGTAAGGTCAAGGGAGTATTTGAGCTGAGGAATATTTAGAATAATAACTAACAGCTCCCATTTCTAATTGCATATGATAGTAATATGTTCCTGAGGGTCTCTAATTTAATAAATCTCACAATAATGATACCTTTATAAGACTTTTATGAATTTTTATCATCAATAGTTCTGAAGATACCTTAACTATAAATAACTGCTTTGCAACTATCAAAGTAGTCCAACATCATTGTTTATCATGAGACATGGAGACCTACAGTAGACTTACTTTTACACTGGCATTTTGCCCATGAATTGCATGATCTTAGATCTCTCTGAAACTTCTCTACCTAAATGTTTATTTTTATTTATTTTTTATTTTATGTATATGAGTTTTTTGCCTGCCTGTGTATAAGTAAACCACATGCATGCAAGGCCTTCAGAGACCACCATAGGGTGTAGGATCCCTGGAAATGGAATTAAGGAAATTAGTAGTCATCATGTGGGTGCTGGGAACTGAATCCTGGTTCCCTACAAGAGCATCCAGTGCTCTTAACCACTGAACCACCTCTTCAGCTCACGAATATTTTTTTTAAATCATGTGACATGTGATTTACAAATATCTTTCATGGTTTTCAGAGAGTCAATATACACATCAAATAAAAATACATATATGGAAATATTTCTGATAAAATATATCAGTCTTAATCATTAAAAACATATATATACTTAAACATAAAATGCTGAGTTAAATACAGGCATTTGAATTTCTTTCTGTTCTTCAGTATATTTCAGTGAAATTTCTGAAGTGAAAGGTTATAATCTCAGTGATCTAATGGTTGAAAATGTCTGCTGGTCTACTGCAGATGGGAAGGTTTAGAGGGGTGCCCTGCATTCAGCCTGGGAAAGCACGGCACTTCTGATATTGCAGCATACTCATTCTAAGCCTTTAGAGGACAAAAAGATTTCAGTCAAAGTGAAGGTAATAGGTAGAGAGGAAACTGGCTGAGTGTGTGAGCTCTAGGTTCAGTGAAACTCAACATGGAAAACAATAGAGGAAGACACCATTGTGAATCTTTGACCTCTACATACATGTGCACACATTTGAATGTGCATTCACACACATTAGCACATTAGTACAAATACACCAAACACACACAAAAGCATATATTAACAAATAATGCAGGATTTTTTCTTTTAACAAAGATGTTTTTAACAAAAAATTTACCTTTCTTCTAGGCACAAGTAAAACAGTGAACAATGTGTGAAACAGTAATTTTCTAGTAGATGGTAGAAAGACAGTGTAAAATTGCAAAGCATGGGAGAATCAGAGCTATAAGGAGAAAGCCTTTATTTGCCCACATTGCTCTACTGAGCGTTTTCAGGTCTAAACAGAATTACCAGTAGATTTTACTTAGACTTTTAAAGAAAATATTCTATCAGATATTCACATACTCTACATAAGTTTGAATAAGCGAGAATTCTTCTGAATTTATTCAACAAATCCAGTATTGTTGTAATTTTAATCTTAAAATCAGTAATCTAATAAGAAGGAAAAGAAGGAGGAGACTGAGGAGGAAGAGGACAAGGAGGACGGGGAGGAGGAAGAAGGAGAAGAGGAGGAGGAGGGGGGGAGGAAGAGGACAAGGAGGAGGGAGAGGAAGAAGAAGGAAGAGGAGGAGGAGGAGGAGGGGGAGGAGGAGGGAGAAGAGGAGGAGGAGGAGGAGGAGGAAGCAGGAGGAGGTTGAGGAGAAGAAAATAACTGCAGAAAAAATATCTCTCCTAAACATACATGCAGAAATCATTTTAGTTTTGCTTTGATTTGTTTTGCGTGTGTGTGTGTGGGGGGGTTAGGGATTGTTTTTCTTTAAGAGACAGATGGCTTCTAGATGGCCTAGAACTTGCTATGTAGACCAGACTCTGGCCTCGATTTTACAGAAATCCTCCTTCCTCTGCCTCCTGAGTTTTGGGAGTAAAAGCATGCCCTACCACACCAGGTTTACACATGCATAAATCTTCAACAAAATTCTAGCTAGTAGATTTCTTCAACATGTGCATGAATTGCGTTTTATCCTGGGAAAGAAAATTCCTTTGCATATGTAAAATTTGATGTAATTCATCACAAACTTGAAGATTAAGGAAAAAGAAAAAAGAAAACATTACCTCAATACCCATAGTACAAGGATTTGAAACAATCTAATATCCATTTTGAAAGAGAAAATATCACAAGATTAATATGATTGCATTTCATCGGCCGGAAAGTGTGTCAACAAAATGTCTACAGCTACACTGTAACAAATAATGAAAGACTGAATGATTCCTCTTAGAATCAGGAATAAGACAAAACTGCCTGCCTTCACCACTTCCACAGCAAAATACTAGCAGTTCTGAATAATTCAATAAGAAAAGGAAAAGAAGGAAACAAAGGGAAAAAGGAAAGAAAGAGCAGAGGGAGGGGGAGGTTGGAAGTGAGAAATGGATATTTATAATTCATCACATTAAAATGGAGAGAGGAAACCTGTTTTTGTTCCTTTTCTGTTTTGATTTGCTATTGTTGATTGCAAGGTCATCTGTGAAGATAGTTAAGATGCATTTACAATAGAGCTATAGTAGAAACAATAGGTTATTTAATCAGTAATAACATAAAATAGTAACAAATGACAAAACTCAAAATCAGAAATTTATTTAAATAGCATCAACAAATATGGAATGCTTAGGAATATATAAGATTGAGGTTTAAATTATCAATATCTGATGAAACTAGAGAAAATAATGAGAAAATAAAGAAAATCAAAATAAAAATAAACAAGCTGTTTCATATTCAATATTGTAAAGATATCAAACCTTACAAAATGACCTATGAATTCAGCATATTTCCAACTGAAACCTCATAGAATATTTTTATAGATTGAAAAACCAATTTAAAAATTCATATTGAAATTAAAAATACTTAGAACAGTAAAGAAAATTGAAAGAAAAGATGGAAGCGATAGGTTTAACACTACTCGATTCTGAGTTTATATGACTGTGTAGTCCATTAGCATACTTTTCCTGGTTTGCTTTTCTGTTGCTTTCATAAACCACTCTGAGGAAAAACTCCTTGGGAAAAAGGGGCTTATCTCATCTTACACTTCCAAATTATAATTTATCACTGAGGGAGGCCTATGTGAAATAGAACTAAAAGTAAAACAAAACATTTAAACCATTAAAAACAGAAGAGAAAAATGTTGTGCCTTGGGTTATGTGGAGATTTCATAGGCAAGTACTTGATATATTATGCTTCGACAAAATAAAAACTAAATTTTCTAAAACAACTTCTTTAAAATAATAGCAACTTCCTAAAGACTGTGTAAATTATTTTTGAAATGTGTCTGATGAAGGACTTATTCTCACATATAAAGAACTCTGAAAAAAATCCAATCTAGTAAAAATGTTTGAAATATTTGACCATACTATCACTAAAGAGAATGTATGCATGGAAAATAGAAAAATAAAACTGTCAAACATCACATTATCCAGCAAATCATTTAAAAATCCAATCCACTGAAAAGGCAAACTTGAAACCAGGTATGATGGAGAATTACAAGACAGCTTAGATTTTTTGAAAATAAAAAATAGAGGATTCCAAACAATGTTTTTCAATATTTTCAGCTTCATATTTTCAAGGTATTTCAGATTTGAACTTGATTATATGTTTATAGACATAAAAATTAGTAAAAGAGAAGTATGTTGTGGTTTTACATGCTCTAGCTTATTTCTCCATTGCTGTGACAAAACACTCTGACCAATACCAACTTGGGGAGGAAAGGGTTTATTTGAATTACATCTCCCATGTCACAGTTCATCAGGGAACCTAAGGTAAAAACTCAGGGCAGGAACCTGGAGGCATGAGCTGGAGTACCCTGGGCCATGGAGGAAGGCTGCTTACTGGCTTTCCCCCTTGATCAGTGCTCATCCTGCTTCTTTATCCAATACAGGACCACCTGCCTAGGGGTGGCACCACCCTCAGTGTGCTGGGCCCTCCCACATCACTCAACAATTAAGAAGATGCCCCACAGACATGGGCACAGGCCAGGCCACTGGAGGCAATTCCCCAATTGAGGGTCCCTCTACCCAGGTGTGTCAAATAGACAATTAAGCTATTCAGTACCTGTCTGTAGACTATGACTACAACTTATTTTTATAATTTTATTTATATTTCTCTGTATTTCAAATATTTATCACAATAAACCATAAAATTTTTATTATTTAAAGTGCTTTTAAAATATGCCTTATTATAAAAATGCATTCAAAACAACATGACAAAAAGTAAAATGAACTATTTACTAACATTATAGAGAGTGAACTTGATTATAAAATCTTAAAATATGTATGAGCACACAAAAGAACCTGAAGGTAATTCTATTTTCTGTCTTGTCATTAGACATAAAAAAGTACCACCATTAAAACAATACCACTAATTACTTTGCATTTTATTAACAATAAGAGCTTTTGAGATTGATAGAATGCCAAACCTAAGGTGAAGGGTACAATCAGTCTCAGCAGACATTTATTGGGAGTGCATTTCAAAGCAATTAAGATGACTGTTTAAATCAGGGCAGTTCATCTCCTTGTGATGAAAGGACATATTGAGAACACAATGGCCACACCCACTTTGTATATATTCTTAAAACAAGTCAGAACTAGCACCTATAGAAAGGATTGTTGGGAAGAGGACAAACTACAATAACATGTCTGATTAGAAATATAGTTTTATTAAAAAATCAAATTTCACATGAGTATTACACCCTGTATTTGTCTAGCAAAGAATAAGTTTATTTTAAAACCTAATATGCCATTTTATTTGATATTTTTATTTCCTACTTCCATGTAGGTAGGATCATGTACATGTGTATATACATGTAATTTTTTTGATGTGTGTGTGGTATAGTGTGCATGCATGAATGTGCACATGCATGTGGAGGCCCCAGGTTAATATCAGAAACATAGATTGTTCTTCCACCTTTTTCAGTGAGGAAGGCTCTCTAATCAGACTCAGAGCTCTTTGATATGGACAGTTTTGTTAGGCAGCTTGCTCTGGGAACCCTTGCCTCTGCAGCTTACAAAGCTAGAATTACAGGCGGGGTGTCACAGACCAGGATATTTGTATGGGATTTTGAGGATTCAACTCTGGTCTGCATGCTTGCATTTCATGCACTTTAACAATTGCATCATATCCCCAGTCCTGTCTTTATTATTTGATATATCTTAAAGAGTTCAAAGTAAGGTATGAATGATGGATGTCACTCAGCAAGAAAAGGGTATTCAACCCAAGCTATAGACTCCTGATACACAGATGATCTGTCAAAACTTCCTTGATAAAATGTCACCGAAGCCCTGGTTTATGAGTGTGGCCCTTGCAGTCACACAAAACTCTCTCTTGGTAAGGACCATTTTTTGTTCAATGATCTGTTGTAAGTATCATAAATTTTTTCCATAAAATTCCCCACACACTTTTTTGTGTGTTGAGCACTAAAACTTACCTAACCTATCCTGAGAGTCATGGTAACTAAATAAAAGTGACACAGAGAAAACATGGAATTACAAGAACAGAAAATATGCAATGATCATAGGAGCTATAGCATGTGACTTCATAAAAAATAAAACTGACTGTAGATTCCTTGAGATCAAGGTTAAAATTGTGTTTGGCAAGGCCTGTGCAATGTAAGAAAAGTCTATATTAAGTGCCTTTTATGCCAAAGTATGGATTTTGTTTCAGTTCAAGTACTCCAGGAAACAGATGTCAGGATATAATTATAAGAGCAAGAGATTTATTGGAGAAAATGCCTGTAAAATATAAAAGGGGGCAGGGATAGCCTTCAGATCATGACATAAGCCTGACACATGGGAGGGGATGGATTGAGTAGGAAAAATTGAAGACAACTGAGAGAGACTCAGCTCTGATTGCCTATTAGATTAATATGTTATTTTGTTAATAGTGGTCCATCTTTTCCCTACCATCTTGTATTTTAACCCGGAACATTAAGTTTGCTCTGCATTAGCCTCCATTTCTTCCATTCTACAAAGCACTATCTTCACCGTGAATTTTCTCTGTCTTCTGTGGAATTTGTCAGGGTTCTGGAACTGAAAACCCTAGTAAGTTTTCCAAAGTCATGAAATTCTTTAAAGAAATATTTTACTTATTATTTTTATATGTATGAGTGTATTGCCTGCAAGTGTGTAAGTACATTCATGTTGTGCAATGCCCATGGATGTCAGGAAGGGGGTGTTGAATTCCCCTGGAACTGGAGTTACAGACCATTGTTACCTGCCATGTGGGGTTCTGGAAATGGAACCCAGATCCTCTGTAAGAGTAGGAAATGCTCTTAACCACTGCCATCTCTCTAGCTCCCAGAGTCATGAAGTTTTTATTCCCCTAATGTTATAGTCCACTTCTAAAAAAAAAAAAAAAATGGTGCTGCTTTTAGATTCCCTGCCTACTTTCTCCTCTTGTGATTGTATTTCAGAGAAGATGAGCATTCAGTATATTTACCTTCTGGCCCTTGCTTTCATGCTGGTTCTCATTCTTGTTCTTGCTCTGCTTTGATTGGTCAAATGCATGCACCATTTTCCCAAAGAATATCAGAAAGTAAATGATATTGATTCTTCTCTGCTTACTTAGATGTGTTAGGTGGATTTCAAACACATTTCCAACTGCTGAGGACACACATAACACCTTCATTCCAGTTTGTCTTCCTTGATACGAAGTAATAAACATACTTCAAGTGGGAAATCACATCAATGTGGTCATTGTCTCTTAATAAAATTTGCCTTTGTGTCTTTTTGATGTTAAGATTTGAAAATGTCCATGTGTCTGTGACATAGGAGTCGCATAAGAACTTCTCTGCTAATTAATTTCAAATATTTTCATTAGGTGAGTATCTCATTTCAGGTTAGTATATACATTATCTTTTGATGCTTCCTGATATATCAATTTAAAGTCCAGTTACAACTGCCAGGATTTATTTTAGTTCTTTCAGCCAAGTAAGAGTTTGCAATGAATGTGCACTAGAAAGCAGAAGAGTGAAGAATAACCCATTCTTTTTAAAAGATCTGGCTGTTTCCAGCAAAGGAATGATAGAATATTTCTGGTAGAGGGATACAGTCTTTTCAGAGTCTTTAAATTTGAATAAATCAAACACCTTAAGTGATTTTGAGATGCACATAGAAAGTAAAGAATTGGAGATAGAGAAGATAATGAATATTCTATAGTCTTCCAACTATTATAATAAAAGGATTCAGACAAGTGTTGAAAAGATGAACTTTAGAAACAAAAAGATGAGGGAAAGAAGGTGATTATAGACAAAGTCATATTCTGCATTATGGTATTTCAGTCAATAACAGATCACACATGCAGCACTGGTCCCAAGGATAACAGAGGCAAACATGTCCTATCACCTAGTAATATCTTGTTATAACATACTAATTCAATGCATTGCATGTATTTGTGGTATTGCTAATCCAGACAAACCTACTGAACTAAGACTTTTATAAAACTATAGCATATATATGATTATGTATAGTACATAATAGTGAATAATCATAATAAATTAGCATGCTACTGGTTTATATGCTTTTGTGATATACATTTTGTCATTACACTATATTCTTTTCATTTATGGAAAGAAAAGATTGCTCAAAAGCAACATGCTGTATCATAGAAACATTCACTAATCTTATGTTTACCTGATTCCTTATTACATCAAAGGACGATGTCCAGGGACTGACCTATATCACCTCAGTTTGTAAACTGTATTCTACACTGTTTCCACAGCAACAAAATAACTAAACATTGCATTCCTAAAATCACAGTCTTTATTGATAAGAGATGCATGACTATATAATGGGGTGTAGTAAAATCATTAAAAACGATGGCAGTATTGGTGACTTACTGCATACACTATTGAGGATGTATAGAAAACACACAAATGAGCCACAAGAAAGATGCTTGACACTATGAATGACACAATAGCAGCCAGCAAGCCGCATACAAGACACAATTAAAAAGGAATTAACAACAACTTGGAATTTCTGGAAGATATAGTTAGGGAAATGAAATGAAAAAAGAACCCTAATCTATAAAATTCCTTAGCTTTTATGCATTTTGATAAAATGGGCTAGGAGATTTTAATTAAGTATACTCATATAATTGTTTAAATTATATAATTTAAAGAACTTCTCATAGAAATTAAAACTATATAACTGTATTTCCTTATTCCATTCCTTCTTGCACAGAATGTATATTTACCTCCATTATGTTACCAAATCCTGGGACTGGCCATAAGAATATAGAAATAAACAAGACATGTTATCTTTCCATGAGAAAATTACAGAAGAAAATATGTAACAAGTATGTTGGTGGTCAAGTCTGTCAAAGATGAAGGTATTTAGAAACAGTTTTGAAAGGAAAAATGAAGCATTAACAAAATTATAAAAGAGTAGATTTTCTTCCACTTAATCTTATATGGCTAACTTAAAAAATAAGCTATTTCTGAGCAAAATTCAGTGTGGATAAATGAAAGCATGTATATTTAACTAGGCGATAATTCATCTAGAGTCTGGACTAAATAGATTCTTTCTGTAAGGGTCAGAAAGTAGGTATCATAAGCACTAAGTCAAGGGATCATTTTGCAGCTATTCAGTTCTTCCAATGTAAAGCAAAAGCAACCAATGGTTATGGAAAACACTTATTGTTTAGATTCATTTAAGTGGTATTCTCTTTGCAAAAATAGTAGTAGGACTGGATTTGATGGAAAGTCCATAAAATGTTGATTGTTCTAGTGTAGAGAAATCAAGGTCAGATAATAGATACCTCTTGTTAATATTGGGACTTGAGATTCATTTTGATGACAGTATCGATGAATACATGAGCAGACAGGTAACGAGCTTTAGAGTTAAAATTCTATAAAATAACATTCCTCTCTAATTGAATATGGGAGTCCCAACATTTATTTACATAGTAATGACAATCACCTTGACATTATCAAAGAGTTATAGAAGTGCCTTATCTTCACTCTTCTGTACTTCTTAGCTTACCTTACTTTAGAAACGACATTAATATGACAAGGAAAACTTAGGGAAAAATATTTGACATGAAAGAGAATCAAAGTCTATCCATAGTTTTAATAGTCTGAAGAAAACGGTTATGGACTGTAAAATTCTGTGATTAAAGGCCCTGTGTGCTACCTTAAAATGTACACCAAAGGAATAGAGAATGGAAAGAATGGTTGATCTACTCATTATCATGGGTTCAGCAACAGCCATACTGAGAAATCGAAACAGAGGGTACTTTGTAGGGAACATGTAAATGTGCCTCTAAGCACAGAAAACCTATTCAGAAAAAGACTGGAGAGTTAGCTCCTCAGTAAATTTGAACTTGATAAATGAGAACTTAAAACTTTCATCTTTACCACTGAGTAAGAGAAGTACTGAAATGTAGAAAACTTGTGAATGTGGTGAGGTAGTGGTATCAGTAAATACCTCCCCAAACTATGTTAGCGACATTTTGAAGAAATTGAAGAAACATGAATCAGCATGGTATAACAAATGAAATCTGAGATCCAAGAACCCCACCAACACCACAAAATAGCAAGTAGATAAAGCTGAAGTAACTTGGCAAGGCAGATTTTACTTTTGCAAAAACGTATGTTGCATGTACAGTCAGATCAAGCAGCACACAAGACCTTGAAGCCAGATAGGTTTTATTGCTAATGTAAAAGTATGATGTCTTTTCCTCCACTGGCTGGGGTCTCACCTCATATTCTTTCAGGGTTGGCTTAATTTAAAAGAATCAGTGCAAAGGAAAAGGAAAGAATACTAGTGCCCCAGGCCACTGGGATACTGTCCCAGGCCACCAAATTAGGGAATGCACTAGGGCTTTTCCTTAAAGAAAAGCCTGTGGGGGGGGGGATTAAAATACTAGAAAACCTTGTATAAACCAAGTTTTATAAGGTTTTCAAGAAAAGACTAGTATGTAATATTTATTAAAATGGCACAAATGACAACCTAAAAACATCTCTGCTAAGCTGATTCAGTAAGTGTTTATGCAAGCATCTTGGCCTTTCCTGAATCAACTGAGATACTGGCTGGTATGCAGAGTTTGAGAAAATAAGGACAGAGTAGTAAGAATCACAGCTGGATTACCTGACACCAACCAGAATCTATCCCTACTAGGAGTTAGAGGGAGAAATATGAGAATGATTTATTATAGAGATCATCTGCTGCACTTAAGGAAAAGAGATAACACCAGAAAACTGGGATGAAGGCGAAGTAGCTATGCTTGAACATAAATATTCTTGAAGATATGCTGCTACCAGACCCTCATACCAAATATTTGAAGGAAATAAAATAATTCTGTTAAATCTGATTTCTGTAGTAATGTTTCAAGTGTGGGTCATTCCACATTAATAAAATCTTTTTTATAATCTAAAGCACTCCTTAATCCTGGTATCTGAAAATGTGACCTTTAAAGGAAACTGTATCTTTAAAAATATAATTAAAATTACACCATACTGAATTAGGTTATGTCCAAAGGCAATGGTCTTATTTTTATAAGAAGTTCATGATTACTTTTAAAAACATTTTTCATGTCTTGAGAAAGATTTTCTTAGGTTGAAAAAGATTTTTGGGGGCTATGAATGTGATCAAAAGATTTTTAAAAAGTCTTTGCATCACAAAGGGACATAGGAAGAATTTATGAATGCAAGTGCTCTAAAATAAATGTTCTAATAATAGAAAAGACATGGCCTAGAGGCAGAAATCCAAGGAATGTTAAGTCTGACATGATCAGATTCAAGAAACAAGAGAGAAAATAATAGAAAAAGAATGAAGGAGAAAGAAAGAAAGAAAGAAAGAAAGAAAGAAAGAAAGAAAGAAAGAAAAAGAAAGAGAAAGAAGGGAGGGAGGGAGGGAGGAAGGAAGGAAGAGAGAAAGGGAGGAAGAAGGGAGAGGAGGAGGAGGAAACAAGGGAGGGAAGGAAGGAGACAGAAAAGTAAAATAGAAACCCCCAGCACCTTAACAGAATAGATAGCTGTAATTTTCACCTAACCAGTTTGCAACAGCAAATATCATAATGAATGATGTGTGACTTAAGAACATTCTGGATTGGTGATGGTGGCTAGTGTGACTGTGAGTTCCAAAGGAAACAGAAAAATGAGTAGTGAAAAAAAATTCTCCCAAGAAACAAAAAAGGCTGTGTAGTGAGATGCTTTTAGGGATTGATATAGTCTCTAAATTTAAATAGGTTCAATAGCTATGACTGAATGATTGTTATTATCTTAATTATTCCTCTTTCTTATATCATTATAAGTTCATAGTTCCCATTAAAAAATTTAAATTAAAACACTTCTTTGGCAAAGGCTGCCAAATACCACTCCACTAACCTGTATTTTGTATGTCTATCCATATCTTGTGGTATTTTATTTTATTGAAAGGTTGCCCTTTCTATTTGGATGATGTCTCACTTATCTTTGTGAAATTCCCATCTCCTCAGACCTTGCTTTTGGCTGTGGTTTGAAGGAATGTTGGAGTAAAGATTGGCAAATGAACTTATTAATTCATTAAAAATGGAAGTGTATCCAATATGATTAATAACTGCTAATACAACACCAATTTGTGAATGCCTAGAGGCCTGTGAAAGTTACAGTAGATCATGATGTCTCATGAAATGTTTTAATAAAGTAATGGCTTGGTACTTACTAATCTTCATAAGATTTCAATGTAGTATTTGTATGTAAGGCTATAGTATGGTTTTACTACAATTAATTGTCCAGAAAGATATTATATGACAGTATGTGTAAAATAAATTTCATAAGTTTTTATTGTCTATCATCTCTTTATTCATGAATTATACCAAAATTTTTTTCATTGATGAATTTATCTCTACTTTCTATTTTATCTCTGCTTTGAAAGTCCTAGGTTTCACTTATTAGCATATGTCATCAAGAATTTCCTAATTAAGCTGGATGATGTCTCACTTATCTTTGTGAAATTCCCATCTCCTGGTACTTTCAAGACAGAGGCAGGTAGATCATTGTGACTTCAAAGCCAGCCTAGTCTACATATTGGGTTCCAGACCAGCTAGGGCTACATACAGAGATTCTTTCAAAACAAAATAACCAATAAACAGAAAATGTTCTTAATTAAGTTAATAATAGAGATTTTATGATATACTGAAAATATAAATATCCCAGAGAACATTTTGTTTATTTGCTGGCTTTGTTTGATACAAGGTCTCATGTAGCCCAGGCTTAAACTCTATAGGCAAAGCTGACCTTAAATTTCTGATTATTGATTTACTGAATTTTTCAATTCCATATTCATTTTAGCTTGAGTTTTCTTCTTGTGAACTCACTTTATGAATCCTGAATAGTCTGTAGTACATGCATCCGTATATTCGTGTTTTCTTGATCATCAGTCAGGAGTTTATCCCTATCCTCCTTGAGTTTGTTGAGTTGTTAGTGTATTCTTAAATTTGCTGAATTCTTAGATCATGTTTACAATTGTTCTTTCAAATTGTGTTTCCTGGATTTCCTTTATGTAGTTCTCATTGTAGAACACTTCTATAGGATGGGTGGGATATTGTGGTGACATTATTTTGTTTTTTCTAATTATTTGTAGTTTTTCCTTGTGGTCTGGGTGTGTGGATTTCTTTTGTTGCTTCTGTGATATGGAATTCAAGCTGGTCTTTGTTAAGTTGAAGTTTGATTCTGTTTATACTGTTGAAGTAGTTATGGTTACTTTCTGATCTGGTATGACTATTTAGTTGGTCTGGACTTCAGGTTCTCTCCCTGATTCTTTTATTGGAGGGATGGAACATTCCCAGGCAGACTAGTCTGGAAATCTCCAGAAGTTTGAATAAGCCAGCTCCAACTACCTAGGTAGTAGATCCAAGGCCAATAATTGGGAGAAAGTGGGTGAGTCTGTCTTGCTAGGCAGGGTAAATGTGGGCCCTTGAGAAGCATGGATTGGGTTGTTCCCAAAACCGGGAAATGGGAACCAAGTGTGTGGGAATCTGACTAAAAGCTCTTATATGTGAATTTTGTTAAGAAATTAACATTCAAAGCAAAATATATAGAGAGTAAAGGTGAAGGTAATGGGAGAGAATGTCTCTCTTTGACTCCCTAGATCATTCTATTAAGAAAGAATAATAGAGTTAATAGATTTGTTATTTTTGCTCAATTGGATTAGTTTATTTGCTGTTTATTTGAGAGAATTATCTATTTGCTGAAGTCAGAATATTATGAAAGCATATTTTTCATGAGAAAACATAATCTCTCAATATATAGGAGATAGCATCTTAGAAAAATCTTCAGGCTTTATTTTTCTTTGCCTTGTTATATAAATACACTAAATTTAATAAAGTAGTATTAAAAAAGGAAAAACACAATAAAGAGAAGCCAGTGGTTGTCACCAGGGAAGAAAATTATGAACACAATAGCTTGGTAATGTCTTAGAAAATATTTGGATGGTACAATTCAATAAAAGAACTATAAATATCAGTGCAAAATGTAAGTGTCCCAAATAATATTGTTTCATAAGAACAATGAAACCAAATCTTTCTTTGTTTTCATCATACAAACTATGCAATTAAATCCTGCTTAGGTAGCAGCACAGAAGTTGTGTGCCTTCATTATGTGGCATAATGTGCAACTGCAGTAGCGTTGTCGGATTCTAAATGGAGGATCAAGTTTATTAGCATATAATTATAAATAAGAATGTTATTGTAAAATCTAAACTCACCCTAGTATTAGATAAGTAGGATTCAAACTGCGAGCCTATTTATAAATATAACTTGGATTTAGAAAGCTGAAAATTGCCATATCTTCTGTTTTTTTGTGATAGGATCCACAATTTGATACTCTGCCATTCTGTACTGACATTTAGACCACTGAATTCCAATACACAAAATGACAAAGGCATTTTTGTCGTGTTCTTTCAATTTGAGATACGATCAGTCTGCTGAACTTTACGTTTGTGATTCAAGTTAAAACCTTTCATCTACTCTTATTATAGAAAAAAGCTTGATGGCTTAATGGATAAAAGTGCTGACCTTTTCAAGTCCGCATTTTAAGCACTAACCTCTGGTGAAGAGTAATCCACATCTCAGGCACAAATACAGTTTTATTCTGTCAGCTATGTGGTTAGGGAAACCTCAGGGAACAGAGGGGTCCTGTGCTTTTCAGATCTTCACCTGTGCTCATTCACTTCCAAGGCTGAAAAGAGGACAAACCAAAACACTGCATACAGTGTTTGTTAAGAACCAAAGTTCACTAAGTGGAAGAAAATTGTTTTCCATAGGTATGCAATTATTATTTTCAGCTATTCAGAATAGCTTGCAACCATGTTTTGTTCTAGCCAAATTACAATTGGAATTGCTCCAAAATCACACAAAGGAAAGTAGTTCATACCAAGTAGTGACCCAAATTGTCTAGAGGGGAGTTGGTTGGGATTCCAGAGAAAAGCACTCCACTTCATTGTAATTAGAATATTTATTATGGAGCTAACTTACAAAAGGGCTACTGTCATCTTCAAAATGGACAACAAGAAAAATAGGTTTTTCTACAAAAAGGGTTAAAAATATGAAGAGCACATTAGTGTTGAAGGAATTTATCACAGAATCATGTTCAGTTTATTTCACCTATACATCATTACCAGTATCCAGGAATAATCAGGACCCACACTTGGTTACACATTAAAAGACGAAAATGTGCAGCTAGACCACATCACAGAACAATCAAACACCGTGTATTGATTTGTGAAAATAGTGGGGGAGGGGATGGAGAAATGGTTCAGTGGTTAAGAGCACTTACTGCTCTTGCAGAGGACCCAGGTTCAATTCCCAGCACTCGCATGGCAGCTACGAACTATCCGTAACTCTAGTTCCAGGGCAATCTGAAGCCCTCTTCTGACCTATGCATCATTGCATGACATGGGTGCACTCACATACATGCAGACAATATATTCATACACATAAAATAAAAATAATAAATAAAATATTTAAAAATAAAGATAGTGGGGGAAACTGAGGAGCACTCCTAAACCAGTTTTTTGTTTTGCTTTTCAATTTGTATTGCATATAGTGTTAGAGATTGAAACCGGAACTTTATATATCTTAGCCAAGTACTTTAACACTGAGTGACTTCCCTCACCCTCAACACCACTACCTTCAGTATCACCATTCCCCCTTTGAAGACTCTCTTCCTAACACCAAATAATTCCCCTTCTTTCATGTTACATATATTCCATTCCATGGTTTTGCTCTTCCTCTTTATAAGCCTTCCTTATCTTTCACAGTCTCTTTGTACTTCCATGTCAGAGAGAGAGAGAGAGAGAGAGAGAGAGAGAGAGAGAGAGAGAGACAGAGAGACAGAGAGACAGAGAGAGACAGGGACAGAGACACAGAGACAGAGACACAGAGACAGAGACAGAGAGAGAGAGAAGGCAAAAGAGAGAGGGTTTCAACCTATATTTTGCATAGCAAAAGGAACATGTAATATTTGATTATGAATAGACTTATTTCAACTTAACATGATGATCTCCAGTTCCATCTATCTTCCTATAAATGACATTCTTCATTACAACCAAATGAGATTACAGTGTGTGTGTGTTTATATTTTCTTTATCTAGTCATCTGTTGATGAACGGTCTTGATCCACATACTGCTATTGCAAATTATATAACTCTAAACAGGGATGTTCAAATATTTCTGTGGAGTGATCACTTAGAATCCTTCTGTTATAGGCCCAGGAGTGATATAGCTGGATCACATAGTAGCTCTCTTTTGTGTTTTGTGAGGAAAATCCTTACATTTTCCCATGATAGGAGCATCATTTCACACCGCTATCTATTCATTTCTTAAAGGACAGTTGTAGCTCATTCACTCACCATACTGTTGATGTCTGAATTTATTCTCTCCACTCGTATATTTTCTATTCATGACTATTTATCTTAGTTATACCATGCTTTAGACCGATTCAGTCTTATTTTTCCTCTTTGTTCATTTAGAAAGCCATATTTAATTCTAAATATACATATTCCAAAATGTATATTAACAAATATATCATGCCAAAGCTCTGGCTCTTCTTTGGAATGAGTGGCTCTGTTGAATGCACTGCTTTGGGTTTTCTGTGTAGCTCATATTCTCACCTTTCTGAATATACCAATTCTCCTCACGTTCTTCACGTTGCTTGAATTTCTGCATTGCTTTAATCTTATCATTTTACTTATTTTTTTTACTGTATTTTGTTGTTTCATCCTGTTTTTCAACTTGAATCTGTAACCATTAATACTGATTTCCTTTGAAGTATCTTTACATGACAGTGCTGTCCTTTAGGAGAAAGATTTGTTCAGCTATTTCTGAGTACACTCTCTGATTAGCAGGCCTAGCTCAGAATTATGAATATCTAGATCGTTTCATTAATTCAACCTCTGGTTGTAGAAGGAATGAAATCAGCAGCAGCATCAGGACGTGCCACATTTCACATCATACTCCTTGTCTTACTAGTCATACAGTGACTGTCTTAGCTACTACTGTGAAAGAATAGAACTTAGTAGTCTAAGAATAGAACAGTTACATACTTCTGCTGGCTTTTCAATCAGCCATCTGGATGATGGTGGCAGTCCTTCTATATTCTATTTCTTGATTTTTGGTCATGAACTCAAACTTTTGTCAGCAAATTCTCTTTTATAATATTCCTTTCCTTTTAATTTTGTTTCCATAATTAAACATTATCCACAGATTTTTGGTTTTAATGTGAATTATTCATTTCACAAACTTTCTTCTTTTATTGATTTTTTTTGTAATTTTCATACAGGATAATTTGATGTAATTTAGATCCCCTTCCACACTCCCATATCCTCTTATTGCTCCCACTCAATTCAGTGTACTCTATAATATACATTACATGTACTTTAATATATATTAAGACCTACAGAATATAATTTGTGTCCCCCAATATCTTTCAGTGTCAGTCCATTCACTGAAGGCTGGTTAACCTAGCAAACGTTCAATGCTTGAAAGAGTCTATCTCTGCAACTCTCAGAAGTCATCTGATGCCACAATTTCCTTAGGTATGATTGAAATTTCTTACCACTTCCTCATGTTTATGCTTGGAATTTTTCTAGTTTGAGCTTGCATGGGATTTGTGCATGCTGTAAAGTTGCTCTGAGCGCATATAAATAACTGACCAACTGCCTGGAAAACTCTGTTTCGTTATGGTTATTCACCATCTTTGGTTCGTATAATCTTTCTGTCCCTTTTCTGTAGTAATACCTGAACCTTGGGGGTCAGACATCTGATAAATATGTACTATTTAGGGATAAGCTGTCTATGGCCTCTTCTCTGCCTATTGGCCACTTGTGGGTTTCTGTGTTAATAACTATTTGTTGCATAAAGAAACTTCTCTGAAAATTGAAAATGTATTAATCTGTGGAAATAAAAATAAATCATTAACAGTCAGTTTAATACAATTGTTATTGACTAGAAATCTAATATTAGGTTCTCCCCTCTGTGCTGTGACTTCTTTAGCCTCAGATGCCAAGCTTGATAACAATGTCAGGTATGGGCTTCAGCCCAAGAAACAGACCTTAAATAAAATTAAAGAATAGTTATTCGCCTGTTATTCGTACCACAATTGCACTGGTGAGCATATCTTGCCAGAACAATTGTTATTGTAGTTCACAGGCTTCTTACCTGGGTAAGGTTGACAATTATTTTTCCCTTCCAGTAGCACTATGAAAACTAACCCGTAGAGGGGCTCTGAAGTCAGCAACATCTTGAATTCTCCTTGTTCGTTTTACAGCTCATTGTCTTCAGCAATATGATCTTACCATCAAATTCTGGGGGTAACAAAGAACAGTATTGTTTGAGGCTTTATTGGACTCTGGTCAACAGCTTCTAGAGAACTGGTTCATTCCTGGTATTGAGATTTTTTTTTTTTTTCATGACTCTATGATGTCCAGAAAGGGCAATGTCCCTCTGTTATAAAATATCTCCTTTTCATCTTTTTAAATGATATATACATATTTCAAGTGATAAATGGGACCACATGTGTTGCACTAAATTTTCCCCTTCCTGCTCATGCCCTCACTCACTCAGGGTCTCATGGTCCTGACGCCGATTGACAAAACTGGCATAGCACATTTTAATCTTGGGTTTTGCATGGTTTATATGACAAGGAGGGACCAACTTACAAAGAGACAGATTTTCATAACTCGCGCGTCATTCCAGCCCTGCCCAGAGTCTCCCTTAGCTTTTGCCTGGGTGCGTGGTCTCACTCCACGGTCTGTGAGTGCTCCATCTCACTTCCATGCGGCTCAGGATGCCTCCGCCATTTGCCCTGGTGGCCACACACTTCCAGGTCCCAACTCCCGACCCAGCGCACCCTTGGCTCTCTCTCTCTTCCAATGTTGCCTCCTAGCTCTGCAGGTGGCTAGGCTTCACCCTTCTTCCCAGGGTGCCCCATGTTAACCTGTTTCCTACACTCGTCACCCATTGTTTTTGAAGGAATGTGTAATTTCCCGGCTACAACATGAAATTAAAATGCTTGTGTACACGAAAGGACACCATCATTCAAGTAAAGAGGAACATACAGAATGGTTAAAAAAAATCAGCTGTACTTCTGACAGAGGGTTATTACCTAGAATACACAAAGAACTCAGAAATCTAAAAATCATTATAAAGCAAAAAAATCATCTTAAGAATAAGGAAAAGTGCAAAACATGGAGTTCTCTAAGGATGAAACATATGGCTGAGATATACTTCAAAGTATTCACCATCTTTAATTGTCAGGGAAATGCTGATTAAAACCACTTTGAGATTTCATTTTACCTCTCAGACTAACAAAGATTTAAAAATCAAACAACAAATTCTAGTGAAGATGTGGAGAAAGGGGAACTCTTATCTACTACTGGTGAGTGTGTGAACTGGTGCTGCCACTATGGAAATCAGTGTGGAGATTCCTCAGAAAGCTTGAAATTGCTCTATTATATGATACAGCCATACCACTCTCAGGCCCATACCTCAAAGAATCTGTACCTCACTAAAGAAATACTTGTCTATCCATGTTCATTGTTATCCTTTTTATAATAACCAGACATTGGAAACAACTTAGATGTTCATAAATTGATGAATGGATAAGGAAGGTGTGGTACATATACATGACTGAATATTATTTAGCTCTTTAAAAAATCAAAAAATTATGAAATTCACAGGTAAATGAATGGAACTGGAACGAGTAGTTCTGAGTGAGATAACCCAGACTCAGACAAAGGTCACATGCTGTCTCTCATAGCTGGATGCTAGCTTTGAAATCTTAGATATGCATGATTAAATTTGAAAGTTCAGAGTGGTCAAGAAACTAATAAATGCCTGTGGGGCGCTGGTAGGCTTCCTGTTGAGTGCTGGTAGAATGCAGTGATATTAAGGGGAAAGGCGGAACATTAGGCTAGAAAAGGTTAAATGGCGTGGGGCATGGAAAAGTCTGGCAGAGGAGGGAATATAGGGAAGAAAAAGCAAACCAAAAACTTTAGAAAAAGCCCAAATGAAACCTATCACCATAGAAGCATTTTACAAACTTTAATGTAACTTTTCTCCTCCTGTTTTTTTTTTCTTTATCTTTATTCATTTTGTCATACTGCTAAATTATTTCTAGTTATTTGGGAAGGTAACCAGAAAATACATCATGTTTAATTTACCAATTCAATTTAGCAATTTTTTGAGATAGTGTCTCATAGCTCCATACGACCTAAAACATGCTAGGAAGCCTGACTGGCCTTGATCTCATAAAATTTATCTCCAAATAGGCAGGCTTAAAGTCATGCATGAACATATCTGGCTAATTTAGTGATTCTATTACATCTTTTTTGCTTATTAAGAACAATAAAAATGTTTTACCCATCTAAATACCATGTGCAAATTTTTTTATTGCTGAAATAAATCACACTCAAAGTATTAAAATACAATGTTCCCACTAGATTCCTCAGCTAATAACAAGATATTGTAGCTCAATACCCCTGCTTACAGAGATTGGGAAAACAATTTTCCATTTCTAAACTATTGAAATTCTGCTCATTTAAAATTTCATATGACACACAACTTCTGGTAATTCTCAGTCTCACTCAAATCTCTTCTCCCTGTCCTTGGTCTGTTCCTTGACATCTCTATTGACGATAAAAAAAAAAAGGCACCTCCCATTCACAGATTTCATGAACAATGTTCACCCTGAAAGTTTTGCGTAAAAAATGATTATAGATGCTGTTGGAACAATAGAAAGTATCATGCACATCAAATACAGCTAAACCTGGCATTAAACACTGTGGCTCTTGGTTTTCACAAGTTGAATATTTCTCTCTGTAGAATATCTCTTCTTTGAGTATTTCTTCTGTATAGTTTTCTCATTTATGTACCTACCCATATACTTTTCCTAGCAGCTTAGTATTGAAGTCCATTTTTCATATTAATTATTTATCTATTCATTTTTAAACTTCCTTCAGGTCTTTCACAGATGAAGAAAGTGGGTTTACATTACTGAATCTAGCTTTTAAATGGATAAAATTGCTGGCATTTCATGGTGCTAGAACAACTTACATTTCCTCAAGTATTATAAGACATCTATTATAATATCATGGAAAAGTTGTAGCTGTGCCTTGATTTATAGCTCTGACTCTGCTCCTTTTAGTAGTGCTACTGAGCTGACACAAGCATAAAAGTTATCCCACTAGAAACATTGTGAATTTGCAATCTTGGGGTAAAGTCAAACCTAAAGGAGAGGTGTAGCTGATTGTCCAAAATTAAACATCATACTTTGAAAATGGAGACAAAGCAAAAAGCTCAAAACATCAACAAAAGATAGTTATATAGAAAGGAAACATACAAAGGGAGATGAAATCAGACTCCCTGAGAACAAGTCTGGGAAGAAAAGGTCAGACATGAGTATAGGCTGGAGGCAAGTTTCTTTTCAGAGATTCTGAGATTTGTAACTTCCATGCAAAAGTCAAAGGGAGAAATTTAATCCATATGAATACATATATGAACAAATGTCCTTACACAATTAT
>NW_008331484.1:7005283-7037054 GCF_000622305.1 Nannospalax galili | reverse complement strand
TCTGAGAAGCCAGAAAATGATAAAAATAACAGAATCTCTAATCCATATTTTTCAAAGTATTACAGGTGGAAGATTGTCAATGGGCATATGTGTATTAATAAACAATGGCCCCATTTCCCAATTCCTTTGGGAATTCAAACTGATTACCAATGATACTAATGTTTACATGTTCTTATGACCTTTGAAACTAGGAGTGTTAATGCCACTTTCTACAAGGCAGAGATCCAAGCAATTCATTGTTTAGGGTATAAATTATTTCCTTAGTTCCTCATTTAGATTTGTATGGTAACACCAAAGAAATTACCTTATGTTAATATTACATCATATAAACAAGGTGGGACATAGGCAGAACATGAAATGTTATACCATTTGCCCCAAGGAGGAAGGAGAAATTTAGAATAAATTGATATTTGTTCCTTAGGAAGCAGTAAGAATAACTTGTTTTCAGGGCAAGTGGCATTTCCTGTATGCTTCCCTCACTTAGCACTTGTTGGAGGACAGAAATTAGTCTCTAGTTATATCTTGTATAAATGAAAAGCTGGCCATCTTAAATCAATTTTGAAGTACAGCTCTATGGAAGAAATTATGCTATGACACATTGGAATAAAACTAAAACTGAATTGAAGGGGTGCGAATTTTTCATTAAGTATCCATTTAGCCCAGAGAATTGCCCAGGAGAGGAAATTAGAGGGTCCAAGACACTATCTGGCTAGCACTCTACGGAAACCTGAGTTGGGATGATACACAGACGGTAGGAATTGATAAATGCCAGCTCCTCAGACATACAGGTCACATTGTTTGTCCTAGTTACTTTCTATTGCTGTGATAAAAACACTGACCAAAAGCAACTTGGGAAAGAAAGGGTTTATTTTACTTCACATACCTCAAGCCACAGTTGATCACTGATGGATGTTAAGGTAGGGACTCAGGGCAAGAACTGAAGCACAGACCATGGGGGAATACTACTTGCTGTTTGCTTCCCTGGCCTGTGCTCAACCTGTTTTCTTATACAACACAAGACCAACTGCCCAGGGGTGGTACTACCCACAGTGAGCTGGGTCCTCCCACATAACTCAACAATCAATAAAATGTCTTAACAGTCATGACCACAGGCCAATCCAATGAAAGAAATCCCTCAATTGAGGTTCCCTCTACCCAGTTGTGTCAAGTTGACAACTGATGCTATCCAGCATAATTGACCCCCTGTCAACTTGAGACATAAACATACCACTATTAATACAGAACCTTTCCATTTGCTGTCCCCAAGATATTATGTCGACATTAATATAATATAAAGCAGTACAACTTTTAAAGTGTCACAGTCGTCAAAAAATTCTAAAAATTTAGTATTTTGAAGTCTCTTTAAAATTCTTTTAACTGTGTCCTCTTCTAAAACTCAGAATAAGTTGGTTACTGTCTTATTTCAAAGGGGAAGAATTGGTCACACTTAAGTTAAACTGAAGTTTAGCAATATAGTGCAAATATCAGACATCTGGGATTTATTCATGAGCTCTTAGGCTCCAATGGGCTGGGACAACTCCACTTCTCTGTCTCTGCCATCCACAGCACACACAACTTGTCAAACCCATGCTCACACACATGACCATGCATACACATACACAAACATACACACACACATACACACGCACACACATACACACACACACAAACATCAAACACATATAGATATTATATACATACATTCTAGCCCTCATAGCTTTGGAGAACACTACACAAGCTGCTAAGGGAGAATATCAATCAATGGTCCAGCCCCAGCTTCAAGACCTAATAAGCACATCAATGACTGGCATAGCAAATGACATGGGTGCACTAGTGACACTTTTATCTTGGGGATAACCAACAGCTACCTAATTGGACTTACACCCAATCAATGGGAAGAAACTCATGTGTGGTACTGTAAATATTTCCAAACACAAGTGGCTGGAGAGGGCTTAGATCTTATAGAAAAGCCCAAGGCTGTCATAACCCAAGACAAATGTGATTTCTTACTATATGCAAAATAAGGAACTTTATATTTACAGACAAGTATACCAGTTACTAAGAATCAAAGAGGCTCCTTTTGCAAAAGATAGAGATTATTACATAGTTCCACAATTGGTCACACACAGAGATTGTCTGTGAACTGCCCAAGCCTAAGTGACACATCTACAATGCAACGTCTACGTCTAAGGCTCACATAACATAGAACAAGGGGTAAAAAGGGCACTAATGTGTCTCTCAATTCTCATCAATGGAGTTCTTTTTTGTAATAGAGGATCAGGAACACAAAAGGTCACAAATGACCAAAGTGTGGAGAATAAGAGTCTTCTGAGTGTGGATCCTTGGACAGGACTCTTATAACTCCCCCCGCCCAAGGCTCAGGGACTACTGAGGAAGATGGGACAGAAAGACTGTAAGATCCAGGGAGGAGATGCATGACTATATACAAATAGAACACTTCAAACTCCTGGGACTTTTCTCATATGAACCTACATCAATGGTGTCAGCATGCACAAGACCTGTGCAAACTGAAACAGACAAAACCCCAACACAGAACTGTGTAAATGGGAAACAAGCCCCATCTTAGTCGAAAAAATTTTGGCAGCTGATTAGTGCTGGGTGAGGAAGTGCTGATCATCTTAAGGAGAGAATTCAAATAGGCTGACTAGACCCCAGTGGATGAACTTGTACTGAGGGACATCTGGGTACATTAATGTGACACAGTAGGCCTTAAGACAAATATCAGGGTGTATGAATTCTAGTAGGGTGGGGGAGCTATGAGAGAGTGCCGGTGGGGAAGGGAGTATAAAGGTAATTAAGATTAAGATGTTCCATACGAAACACACAAAAATTCAATAAAAATTTACAAAAAATCAGAACAAAAAAACCAAAATTGAAGGAACTGAGGCCACTTTTGATTTCTTTGTAGAGCAATGTCATGTTATGCAACTGTTATTTGGCAGGACAGTAGAGTGAATAGTGGTATGAATGCCACCTTTGGCTAAAGATTTTATAGATGTAACTTTCAATTGGTTTCTTGTTGGAGAACATTGGCTTAAATTTCACAACTAGGCATGATGTTTCCAGATGACAAGCCTAACCTTCTAAAATATGTGAATACACTAGTAATTGTGTATATTGAGAGAATGATAAATAAAATAAAATGGTAAAAAAATAGGGAGCAGAACTGGGCATAGTGGTGCACACCTTTCATTCCAGCACCCCATAAGCAAAGATAAGCAGATCTCTGTGAAATTGAGGCCAGCTTGGTCTACATAGTAAGTTCTAAGCCAGCTTGAGCTATAGGGATACCATGTCTCAAAGGACCAGAAAAATGTTGAGAGCAGAAGTAATAAAAAATAGATTGAAACCCACAGTAAAAATTATACAGAAACAATATTTTGTGATCCTTACTATCTAACAGCATATAGTATGCAAAGAAGTATGTCACATTTAATCATATTCAAGTCTAAAGATACCTGGAAAATCATTTAGTCTGATTTCTACAAAAGGTGGATATTGAATTTGAGCAATAAGCCTGAAGACAATTATGCTAGAGTTTTTAACACATTTCAGAAAAAAATACATAATGAATTCACATATATCAGTCATGGAAATCACAAAAGTTTGTCACAAAGTCCCCAAGGGTTATTTTTTTTAATATTCAGTATGTTTAATACAGAAAAATCTAACAATGCCCAAAAGGACAGCTTGATATAATGTAACACACATGCATTAAAGTCTCCTCCTGGAATTTTCTCTGGATAAAATAGAACAAATGAAGCATTAATGTGCTACGAATGACAAAATTTGAGGAAAGATTTTTCACACACATATAATTTCAATGTATGGATAAATTCATAATATTCAGACATAATTTACAAAATGTATTCAACTCTTATATGCACTGGTGCTGTGAGACAGATTCTAGTCTCAAACTAATGCTACTTGCATGATGCTTAATAAGTCACGTATATGGGAAAAGTGAGCATTAAATTATCTGATTTGTATAATCCCCAGTGGTTCTAAAGCTGTTTCATTTAAAGTAGGTAGCCTTGTTTTATATGAATCTTTGAACTATCATATTAAAGTTAAATCAATGTTTCACTTATAAGCATTGACAAATGTATTTTTTTCTGAATGAATCCTTTATTTATTTTTGTATTGCAATTAATCCTAAAACTTAAAGAGTAGTTCTGGGAAGTTTCATTGTTTAGAAAATTCTATGAAAATGTAATTTTAATCTCTCTTGATTCTACCTGAAATAGTAGCTCTGTACTTCCACAGTCAGAATCAGTCATCCAGCAGCCACAGTGATGTCTCTCTTCACCCATTCATTTAAAGGCAACAAGCCAGTGTGCAAGGTGTCAGTCTTAACATTCAGCTTAATAGAATGATTGCTTTTCAGGATAGAAGAATTCCTCCTTCTTGAACAAGACATTCCAAAGTCAGAGAAAGGACACTAGCTAGACATAACAGTAAAAGTTCAATTCCCATTTCCATTGCTTTATACTTGGATATTTGAATTATAGCTCTTGATTATTTTATAATTATTTATTTATCTATTTATATGTGTATGAGTGTTTTACCTGTCTGTATGTAAGTGTACCCATGTTGTACAATGCCATTTGAAGCCAGAGGAGGGCATCATCAGATACCCT
Organism: Nannospalax galili; assembly: GCF_000622305.1. NCBI lineage: Eukaryota > Metazoa > Chordata > Mammalia > Rodentia > Spalacidae > Nannospalax > Nannospalax galili. The sequence continues at coordinate 7,032,393 of NW_008331484.1, read as the reverse complement.
GGACCTGGACTTACAGATGCTTGTTAGCCACCATGTGCGTGCTTGGAATCCAACCCTGGTTTTCTGTAAAAGCAGTCAGTGCTCTTAAGCACTGGGCCATCTCTCCATCCTAGCTCTTGATCATTTTTTTTTTAAATTATTGAAGTTTTTGTGATTTTTCATACAATATAATTTGAAAGTATTTAGATCCTCTCACCCATTCGCAGCATCCTCCACTGCCCTACCCCATTCAATATAAATATAAATTCAAGATAAATCAGACTCTATAGAGTCTGATTTGTGTTCCAACATGTCACTCACTATGGGTCAGTCCACTAAATCTGCCTAGAGGTAAAATATCATCATATGTTGGGCACTGACTCAGAGCGCATATAACTTCCAGAATATGTTGTCTCAGCCGTATAAGGGAGAATCACATAATAAGCACTGTGACTGGGTCTCCAAGATCCTCTGCATAGTTTCATCAAACCAACTGCTTCAGGATTGTAAAGAACATGAAAAGGCCAATGATTTTATGTTGTATGTGATCTGTGTTTACCAATAAGGTTATATAAGTCCATAGATGGTGGTGTTTATGGAACTGTGTGTAGGGCAGGAAAATCCGGTGTCTATTCCAGTAAGAACAAAATACTGTACTTTACATGATGGAGAAGATCCATTATAATCAACATACCATCAAGTAGCTGGCTATTTGAGAGTGGTGCCATATTAGGATCCTATGTTGATTTTTGTTTTCAGCAAATAGGAAATATCAGCAGATAGTTGTCAGCAGATAGTTATGATCATATCAAGTTGGCCTAGGTAAGTGGAATTCATGTTATTGAGTCCATGAATAAATTGAATTCTGGACACAGTCATTATCTTATTCATGAACCAATTGGTCAATGATAGGGGTTATTGGGAAAAGACTTATTGATAACCTCAGAAAGGGTCATTCTATCCGTTTAATTTTTTTAAAAAAAATTATGTTAAGACTACCTTTGATTAGCATTCACATGTCACACTTTTCATTAATATGTCATTTACATTCCAATACTGTCATTTATTTTTTTCTCAGGCAGGGGGATTTAGCCACATATCTCTTCCTCAAAAGTTTTTATGACAACATTTCCAACCACATTCTTTCCAGGTCCCTGACATCCCAGTCAAACCATAAAATTTGCATTTTGTGAACAGTATGCAATCACCTGTCTGACTACTTTTCCTTTTAAAAGAGTGAATACTTAAGTTCAGTGCTTCCATTTCCACTCACAGCAAGGATTTTCCTTCATTTCTCTCCATCAGGGTTGTCCCCTGAAGTGATTATAGTGATAACAGTTGTATGATTTGAGATGATGTATGAATATCAACTGCCTATAAACATGACTATTCTCTTCTTCTGTCAGCTAATCATAAAGAACTCATGAAACTCTTCATCCAGGTCATGAGAGACAGCAGAATAGATGGAGAAAGACATGAGAGCCACTTCTTCACACAGCTTACTTTCACTTTCAGGTCCTGTTTGAGGTCAAGAATGCATATACTACACCCATTGATTAATTAAATACTGATGTGAACACCCGACTTTATAGCTGGCTGAATCAATGACTTAGGTCATTTCTCCATAAGAGAAGATAATCTGCAGATAATGGTAGAGTCTTGCTGAGGACCTGAGGACCTGTCAATATCTCCAAATGATATCCTTATCTGTAACTGATATTTCATAGACCATCAGATATGAAGGGTCATATGGATAACAAAGCAGCTTGTACATTCATTTCAAAGTCTCAGTTTTTTTCTGGGAACATTCAGCACTAGCAAATTTGGTGGGTCACTTGGTAAATGAGCCCCAGTTACGGACCTAAATAAGAAGGCTCCCAATAGCCCACTTGATACAGGTGTAGGAAAGGACTTTCTAAATCAGACATCAATTTCTCAGGAATTAAGTTCAAGAATCAACAAATGGGACTTCATTAAACTAAAAAGCTTCTATGCAGCAAAAGAAAAAGCCAAGAAAGTGAAGAGGAAACCCAGAGTGGGAGAAAATCTTTAGAGGTGACAGATCTAACAGAGGTTTAACATCCAGAATACATAAAGAACTCAAAAAACAAAGAATCAAGAAAGAAAGTGACCTAATTAAAAGATGGGCTAAAGATCTGAACAGAGAGTAATAAAGGAAGAAATAAAAGTGGCTAAGGTATTCAACTTCGTTACTAATTAAGGAAACTCAAATTAAAACCAGTTTAAGATTTTGTCTTCCCCCAGTCAGACTGGCTAAGATCAAGAAAACAAATGATACCAAATGCTAGAGAGGATGTAGGGAAAGGGGAACGCTCATCTACTGCTGGTGGGATTACAAACTCTTGCAACCCCTATGGAAAGCAGTGTGGAGAACTCTTTTTAAAAAATATTTTTATTTATTATTTTCATTTTATGTGTATGAGTTCATTGCCTGCATGTATGTGAGTGCACCCGTGTTGTGCAGTGTATAACTAATTTTAAGAAGTCATACCTTTATGCCTCATATATTAAAATAACATATTCTTTCAACATATAGTTAAAGCTTTAAAATATAATCTAAGAATCAGGCTAGTATATATTTTACTGTTTCTCTTCATTAGCAGCTGAAACAGGAGGAAGAGTTGGTTTTACCCAGATTTGTTGCTGTTAGCAAGACAGAATTAACCAATTTTCATTTGGCCAGGAGTTAAAGTGACCAAACTTCTCTCCTCAATGACAGGCTAAACTGTTTCTGGCACCCAAGGAGTGTAAGTCATTTCTATCAGTGCTTCTTGAATGAGGCTCCTTTGTGTTAGTTTCTGGACTTTTTTCACACTGCCCTTAAATCTAACTTCTAAAAACTAAATTAGGTCATTTCTTCTTTCTCTTTCTCTCTTTTTCCTTATGATACATTTCAAATTCCTTGGTACATTAATGTAAATCTGTGAAGGAAAACATTTATAATAAAAAGTTTTTTATTTCATAAATATTTATTTCATAAATATTTATTTGCTAAATTGCTGGTGATTTTCACTTTAAAAAAACCCAACTTATTTCCTGAGTTTCAGCATCTGTCAGTTTACCACAATCACTTTTCAAAAGATTGTAGAAGGCTTAACTTTCACAGAGAGCACAGCCATTTCACACTTGGTTTTCTTTGTTTTTGTTTGTTTGTTTGTTTGTTTGTGTGTGTGTGTACTTCTGTTTTTTCTTGACACACTCGTAGCTATTTTTGTAAAATTTTGCTCACTTTCTCTGCTTCCTCAGTTTTCATGTTCCATCCAAAATGCTTTCTCCAGTATTAACTCTTTCTTTCATATTGCCCAATATTTTATGCCTCTTCCATTTTAGCTATGCTGATGATCTTATGAAATTAGAAGTGATTTAGTCAATTGAGGAGGAATGTTATGTAATGTGACAGTGGTCCTGGAACTTTGAAAAGCTGTAATATATTTTTGAAAAGATAATGAGTAGCTTTTATATAACAATGGGAAAATAGTGTTACCAAACAAACATAATTTTGATTCATAAACAAAAAGCTAACTTTTGGACTCACTGAATGATAAAAAATAGAGGTGGTGTCTGCTTAATGAACAAAATTGCAGTTTGGGATAAGAACAGTTGAAAACTGCTGCAGATGGATGATCTACTCTGAGGGATTCAGGTCTAAAAGGAGCCAGGCCTGGAGCGGGTGGGAGCTTCACTGAATATGGGGTCTGTCAACAGTAATTAAGGATCCAGTCTTCAAGCAGGAAGTGAAGTTGGGTTATATTGAAAATTTGTAACATCTTGTAGGATGAGGGGAATAATGGTCGGAAACTAGTCACCACTAAAACATAAAACAAAATTCTTAAACAGAGGATTCTTTTCTTATAAGACTGCCAAATTCAACAATAGGAATTATCACTAAAAATCTCAGAGTTCATGCAAATGAAATGATATTCTTTCAAAAGTCTAATAATCTGGAGCTACACAGATGGCTCAACAGTTAAGAACACTGGCTTCTCTTGTAGAGGCACCAGGTTCCATTCTCAGTATACACATAGGGGCTAACAACCTTCTGTGGAAAAATTAAACTTCCAAGCTTAGTTTTGTTGGAAAGATTTCATTCCTTTTGGTCACGTGGCACCTTCAACCTTACCATACAGCTTCTCCATATTTATCAGCACAGATTCAATGGCTCTTATGTTTGAATCTCAGACTTGCTCTTCAGGGATCAGCCAACATTACTCTTCTTAAGATTTACTGCCAATTTACAATTGTATATATTTGTATAACTTATGGAGTTCAAAGTGATGTTGATTTATAATATAGTGTGAGGTGATTGAATTGAGCAAATTAATATGTTCATTGTCTCAAATATTTAACATTATTGTCATGAGATCATTAGTAATTTATTTTGTTAATTGAGATGCACAACAATTAGTTATTTGCAATCTTCAGCTTCTTTTTGCAATTAATCTCCAAAAATATCAGATTGAGTTCTGAAAGTTTCTGCACTTTGACTACCATCTTTGCTCAACTAATGGAAACCACAGTTGTTCTAGTGTGTGTTCCTATCCAAGGTTCAGTGGATGTTACCTTACATGGCTAAATAAGGGCTTCAAATATGTAAGGACATTAAGAACTTTGAAATGTGTGATTATCCTAATTGGGCTCTTCATCCAACCATACATGTCCTTGGTACACAGACATATTTGAATATGTGCTCTTTGATGATTAGAGTGATGTGGTTGGAGCCAGAAAATGCTGAAAATTACCAGAACAAGAAGCAAAGTGGAATCTCCCATTTTATATTTAGAAAGAACAGAGCTCTCCTAATACCCTATTTTCAGCCCAATCATTCTAATATTGGGTATCTGGCCTTCAGAAATGAGAATGAATTCATTTCTGTTGTTTTAAGAAACAAAGTATATGACTGGTCTTTTTGGTAGCACAGGAAACCAATGTATATGCAATGATGCAGCAACAGCTAGTGAAGATAAACCTGGAAAAAGAAGTTAAATGTTTTAAAGCAGATATTACATATGAAATTTTTTATTTTATAAAATTCTAGTTTAGAGGTTGAGAAGACAACTATGGGTTAGAGTACTTACAATTAAAACATGAGGACCTGAATTTCTCATCACAGCACACATATGAGAAATTTATCAAGGCTGCACACACACCTTTTTGTGGCAGTAACTGAAAGACCACTGAGGTTTTACATCTGCCTTCATTGCTGCGGGTTCGGTGAAGGACACTGTCAAACAGAAAGAAGAGGGCTGGAGAGATGGCTCAGCAGTTAAAAGCACTGGCTACTCTTGAAGGGGACTTGGGCCACATTGCAGTTAACAACTGTCTGGAACTTCAGTTCCAGGGGAATTCAGTGCCTTCTTCTGACCTTTATAGGCACTACACAACATAGGTGCACTTACACACATGCAGGCAATACAATCAAACAGTAAAATAAAAATAATAAACAAAGGAATAAGGTAGAGCGTGAGAGGGCAGGATACCAGATACTCTCTTCTGGTTTTCCTGCAAGTATTCAGGTACAGACACAGACACAGTCACAGACACACAAACACACACACACACACACACACACATAGTTTAAACTCAACAAGGGCTTTCCAATTATGACTATTTCACCCACTTTTCAATAATCTGAATAATCAAGTCAGAAAGAATGAGATGGACAAATTAAGGGAAACAGACCTGAAGTGTAAAAACAGCCAATTCAAAATTACAGTGAAAACCTATACTATACATAAAGAATTATTACTCTGTAATGAAAAATGGCTTCTGAGATATAAATGAAATTTTCCATTCTGAAAAGATCTTGCAAATATCAGCAAACTTTTTTCATAATGAAAAATTACATGAAGAATCTGATCATGACACTAACCTGCATAAAAATCTTCAAATGGCATTGGCCATATATCACATTCCCCATGATAGTCATGACCTTATGTACCCCAGAGCATGCTGATCCAGCCAGTCTCATCTCCATTACTCACTTATCCCACCCACTTCCTCATTCCTTTATGGATCATTGCTGGTTGTGTGCATTTTACTCCTGTATACAGTGTGTCTTTCTAGTTCAATTAATTTAATTTATTATAGTCCTTCTTGCCTAGCAAACATCCCTCCAAACTGCTCATGTTGTCCTTTTAGTATTCAGTTAGTAAAAGAAAGGCTTTTTTTCCCTAATGATTGAATGTCTTCCATTAGAATCTGTTTCCCAAATTTTATTCTTCATATCACTACCCCATCATTTTTCTTCATCTGCCTAGTTACTCATTTGTCTTCTACAACTTTGAAAAGAGTTTCATTTATTTCAAATTCCATTCACTTAAAATTATCTGTGGTAAGCAATAAAAAATGGTTGATAATGGTGTCTATTTTGAGCCCAAAACGCTGAAACCTCTTATTTTCTGCATATTGATCATCAATTAAGGAAAGTGGGCAGAAAGATTGTAAGATACAGAGGTGATGGATAAATACAAGGAAACCATGTTTTCCATACACAACAGAACAGTTGCACATATGAACCTACTGTGCTTGTAACAGTATACATGTGACCTGCACAAGCACATGCCAGACAAAACCCTGACATTCTGTTCTCCTTAAGGGTGTGACATTGGCTACATTGACAAGGATCCAGAAAGTGGATCCAGACTCAAGAGCAATTGGGAAACACAAATTAGACTGAAGACCTTAAAAATAATAATAGGGGACATGAAATAAGAGTGAGCAGGTATACTGGGGTAGATTTGAGAGTAGATGGGGAGAAAGGGTTTGAATATGATCAAATACTATATATGAAATTCTCAAAGAAGCAATAAAATATTTAAAATATTCTCAAAGAATCAACAAAATATTATTAAAAATGGAACATTTAATAGCAAGGTTGAAAAAACCATTTAATGAACATTGCTAGAATGATCTGGAATCTATTTCCTTTGGGTTCCTAATCATTCATTCATTTTGTTTTGTTTTGTTTTGCATTAGGGTCTCTCAGTAGCTACAGCTGAACTGGAATTCACTATGAAAACCAAGTTGGCTTCATTCCCACTGAGATCCACCTATCTTGGCTTCTGAGTGCCTGGATTAATGATGCACCACCACATCCAGGTCTACTCATTCTTTTAAACTGTCTTCATCTTGCCTTGGGAGCAGTCCTTCCATGCCATTACCATATTCTTTTTTCAATAAATGTACCCATAAAATGCCATCACTTTTCATTGACTGAAACCTAAGTTCCTGTAAGTATTGCTCAAATAGTTGTCAGTTCCTAACGTAAATACATAAATTCCTAATAACAATTTCTTTTAAGTTATCACTTGTTTTTTATTCAGTGTCTACCTTGGCTCTTCAAGTTTTAAAAAGAGTACATTCAATAGTTTCATTAATTTCATTTATTATAGTCCTTCTTGCCTAGCAAACATTCAATATTTCAGGACATTAGGGGAAAACATTGAAACTCTAAGATTGCTTCCTCGAAGTTGTTGAACTTTTTATTTCTAAAGGACACATTGAGAGGCTATCCATCTTTCAACACCGTCTTCAGTCAATTCTTATACTGACTTTCAAGTAACATGCTAAGCCTATTTCAAGAATAGGAGGATATATAATGAAGAAAGAAAAAATCTTACCTTTGGAAACATCTCTCCATACAACAGGTAATGACAGTCATTTACCAAAAAAGAAATATTTTAATAAGTAAAATGGAGAGGAGAGGAATGGTGGAGAGAATATCCCAGATGACAAAAAGATAGATGAATTCAGGGGTTGTATTCATACTACTTAACCTGTGATTTTCAGAGAAATATATTATGATAAGTAGATATATGGAAATAAGGTTGTATTCTATTCACGTATATTAAAAAGAAACTAATTGGCAAAAGAAACAGCCAGTCTACAGTTCATAAACAACAACAACAACAAATGTTAGCTGGTGTATTGATGATCAAAAAGTCCAGTGTTCTTATACAAATGTGATTAAGGAGAATGTGGGAACACAAGAAGTCAGAGAGAGGGCAGAGAGAGGGCAGGCCTTCCAGATTAGTGTGAAGACAGAAGTTTGAACATAAGTAAAACGTCAAGCCAGGTCAGGGAGAGTTTTACAAAAGTTGTCTGAAATTTTTCCAAAGAATGTGAATATTTAGAATATAATTCACCTTATTTCAGTTAAGAAAAATTGTGAAGATTGTTTTCTTTATTTTTATTTTGTTTTATTTTTATTTTTATATAGTTTTCTTTAAATTCTGCAAAATAAAGTTTCAAATAAAGAGAAAATTATTTTGTGGAAAGAGGGAAGAGTTGCTCTTGATAAAACTGTGAATACAATATAATTTCTAGTTTTTCTATTGAACCACTTGAAATTTCTAATATGGAATATTTTTCATTTATATGAGGAAACAATTTCATGATTTAATCTGTTAAGTAGTATACAAGTAGGCCTTTAAATGTGTGGCTTTTGATGACACTTATTAATGTTTTCCATAAATTTCATAGCAATTATTATTGTTTACAATGATATTTTGCTAACCCATACATCTGTGCCTATATGACTCTGTTGTGTTGTACAAGTGACCTGTTAATATCTTTACAGAATTTAAGTGATTATTTGCACTTTACTTCCTCCTTGGATCTATATGTTAAGGTTTTAAATTTTGAAGAGAAATACAAATTTTAAAGTGAAAACAATTTACAATAGCATTTAAGTTGCTACAAATATGCAACATTTTCCCCTCAAATAAGATAAAATGACTAAAATTGTTTTATGATATCCCATTTTGAGGGTCTGTTTAGCTTACTGAGCTGTTAGATTTCTGGTCCAATTAACATCTGTAAAATGTGTTAAGTACACTTTGTCTCATTTTTAGCACTTGCTGGAAAAAAAGTGAATAGTATTTCTATCAAATTTAATTATGTGATAAAATGGTTTCAAAACAGGATATATTAAAATTATAATCATGCAAGTGGACTCTTTCAAAAGAAAATACTAGTGAACACTTTTTTCATTAAAAAAATTATATTCCTATATTCTTTTACATTAACCAACTTTTATTTTACCAAAGTCAAAACTTATTTTGGTCAACAGTGATGCATTATCCAAAGTAAACACTATAGAGGGAATCACAGAAGATAATTTCAGCCCACGTTTGACTGGCAGAGAAATACCCTGAAGAACTGTTCTTTAAAGAGGGCTTAAAAGATAGTTTATATTTTTAAATATTAAACTGTTCTTCAAAGAATACATCCCAAAGGAGTATTTTACTTAGGGATAAAATTATATAGCACAAATTGAAATTGCTGCTCACAAGACCAACAAAAAATTCCATAACATTAAATATGGGTTAGCAAAGCATAATCTTGAAATATGGTATTCTGTGTCATATGTCAACATAATCAGTATTAATGGCCAAACATCACAGGAAGTTTTATTCCCTCTAATCTAAGCTTTATTTTGTTATTTTTGAATAAAATTAATTAAATTCCCTGACATGTAGTTTCATGAGGCCTGCACCCAAACTAATTAAGCTTGTTTTCTTAGGGATTTATTACTTATGGCTGATTGACTTTGTAACTGAATTACTTACTAATCTTCTAGGGTTATAACTCCTGATAATTTTGGTTTTAGAGCATTCTTTTACCAAACCAAATTTCAGGAATGTGTTCATGGAAAACTTTGTTTCTTTTGAAGCACAGATTTAAAATATCCTCAGCACCATTGCAGCAATACCACTGTTCTTAGTCTTGCAGCAGTAGGAATGCTTTGTGTGTTAAGATGCACTTTGATAAGACAGTGCCAAAATAATCATGAGCTACGGCCATCATTACTGCCATTCTTTTATCTACCCAAAGGCTGCAGCTATAGCTACATATAATCAGTAAGTGCAGTGAAACCAATGCTTAGATTCCAAAGCAAATCTTCTGTGTCTGATATGAGATAGCAACTACTTGATGCATGAGAGAGAAGAATACAGTTTTTGAAAAGATAGATGTTTTAATCACTATCATCTTGGACCTATGTATAGAGAAGCTATAGAAATCTGATTAATCTCCACCAAAAATTATAATAAAAATAATCTGACTTTAAAAATATTTTGACATGTGGATAGAGAAATGACTCAGTGGTTAAGAACACTGATTGTTCTTGCAGAAGACCCAGGTCCAAATTCCAGCACCCACATGGCAGCTAACAACTGTCCCACAACTCCAGTTCCAGGGGATCCAACAGTCTCTCTGTCATCCTCCAGCATTGAACAACACAGGTGCACTTACCTACATGCAGGCAATACACACATACACATAAAATAAAAATAATAAATAAAATACTTAAAAATATTTTAACTTGTTCCAGAAGTGGTGGTTCATACCTTTAATTCCAGCACTTGGAAAGAAAAGGCAGGTGATCTCTGTGAGATCACATAGTAAGTTCCAGGTCAGCTGGGGCTACAGGGAGATCCTTTCTCAGAAAAAATAAATAAAAGGCTCAATTTTTACTTTCTGTTTACATTACAAAATGAACTAAATCTAAGCTTATTTAAAAGATTACATTTTAAATTATGTTCTGTAGATCGTTTCCTCTAGTAGCTATCCATTTATTAAAATCTGGTCTTGTGATCTCCTGTGATGTGCTAACATTTTTCTCTCTTGGAACACTAGTTTTAAACTGCATAGAGAACAAGTACTCCATGGTTCTAACAGGCATACTTCTTATTTGAATTAGCTTATTAATTAAATTCTTAATTCAGTCTTAGCTCTCTGTCATCCAGGCCCTCTTTCTTTTCAGCACTGAAGATCCCTGAGCACTTGTTCATACACTTCACTATCACTTCTACCTCCAGTACCTATCTGAAATACCAAAGTCATTCCCGCCATAGTGAAATAAAATAAAGTTTGGTCAGTACAGCTTCACATGCTACGTTCAAAGAAAGCTTCTCTGTGTTTGACAAAACTTTGACCTGTTAATCAATTTTGTCAATTCAGCTCAAGTGTCTGTAACTAAATTAATGGATTTTTGCCCTAGAGTTGTGGAACAGAAAACAAATATATTGAGGCTGTATTAGTCAGGGTTCTCTAAAGAGACAGAACCAGTACATATATATATATATCAGCTTAGCTCACTCACAGGATAGAGTCTGAGTAGTCCAACAATGGCTGCACCACACTGGAGAGGCTGAGAATCCGTAGTTGCTCAGTCCACAAGGCTGGATGTCTCAGTAGTCCCAATCTAGTGCTGAAGGTCTGACAAATTCCAAAAGATCAGCTAGTCTTCAGTCTACAGCAGCAAGATGAACTCACCAGCGAGAGAGAAGGCAAGCAGCAAGAAGCCTGGCGTTCTCCTCTGCCTTGGTCTTTTATACTGCCTGCCATCAGAAGGTAACGCCCACATTTAGGGTGTGTCTTCCGGCTTTAGATGATCCAATCAAGAAGATCTCTTTCATTTCAGTTAATCTCAGATCCAATCAAGTTGACACCCAGGATTAGCCATCACAGAGGCTATCAAGAAAGTGTGTATTTTTCTTGTGCCTTCAACATCCTTTCAGATAAGCAAAGGATAAGTAACACTGACAGCAAAAGAAGTGTATAATGCAAAATTAACCTCACTCACATTGTAGCTTGAAGATTTGATAGACATTTCATGTACTTTAAGAATAAGAAAATGCATGAATTTCGTTCCAGTAAAGAGTATACAGATAGAAGCCTCCTTATGTTTCAGCTTCTCCATCAGTGAGAAGAGTGTCATACAGGAAGGCTAGTCTGGCTGGACCATCATCAAGTACGGACACATACATGTGCAGTAAGAAACACTCATATGCACAAGCACACACCTGCAAACACACTCACACACAAACATATATAGAGAGGGACACAGATAGAAAAAGAGTGCCAAACCACCAGTGGTCTTAATAACCATATTTTTTAAAGAATATGAAATATAAATAACACAAAGCATATAATTCTATTTTTAAGTGTAATCCTTTGCTCTGGTAGGCTGTTATCTCGTGATTCCAGTTGTTAGTAGCTTGCAGTTTTTAACTTGTAAAATGGTCATACAAACCTTCTGAACTTAATTACAATCCTATGCTCTGTGATAAATGCTGGGGAGCAGTGTGCAGAAATCAAAGGCATTAAATGATGAATCAAAAGTACACAAAATGTAATCGCAACCAACATAGAAATGTATTAATAATTACAGAAAGCATAACAAACGAACAGTAAGCACAAACCAAGCATCAAAGTATTTGCCTCTGGGAGGATTTAGTGGTCAAATCTAACTTTCTAAAAAGCACTTTCTGACCTGAGAAATGCTTCATTTAGAATAACACATGAGATCTAAGCAGCAAATGAGATATCAGGACATGTGCAGCACAACTCAAGAGAAAGTAAACCATACAGATTTTGGTTTCTTGTTATTTATACTTCATTGTTCATTCAGGTTATGAGTATACATGACCAACCATCTGTACCCAGAAAGTCATGATTCATGGCTCTTTGTAGAAAGCATCCTAGATATATCATCTAAGAACTCCCATTGGTAAGGAATGCCTGGTTGTTTCTATGCTAAGAAATGGTATCAGAGTGCTTCTAATGAGGTCTACTTAAAACCACCAGTGCTGCCCACACCGTAAGACAAGAAGAGCTACAGAACTGCAGGCGACACTGCTCTTATGAAATCACACTGGACTCTCTCATCCAAACTCTGACATCAGCGAGTTCAAGTCTGATCTACTACTAATTAGGTATATTACTATGGGCTAGTGCTAGAATTTCTGACACACTTGGTATCTCATTTGTAAGTACGCATCAATGTTTAGTCTAAAGACTTTCATAATTAAACAAATTAATCTTACAAAACCCCTTGTCCTTTCCACATGCACAAATAGTAATTTTCTAGATAAAGCTTAAAGATCTATCAGTTTTCCACAGATATATCCTCATTTTATAAAATTATGGCTGAACCATTATAGTCATTGATTAAAATCTTCTTGCCTATATGAATGAGTAAAAACATAAATGAATAAAAATAACTCAAGGATCATGCTGCCTTTCTCCTGAGTTGCTTAAGAAAACCACCAATCATAAAAATGAAAATCTACTATATCCATACCATGACATCATATATCAAAAATCATTTAATTTACATAGTAGTATAATGCCAATTTGTTTATAATCACTTAATCATATTTTAAAAATTTCATTATTATAGTGGGGGAGATGGCTTTGTCAGAAAAGTGCTTGTCTTACAAGTATGATGATCTCAGTTTGAGTCCAGAACACTCACATAAAAAGCTTTGAGCAGTGGCATGTGCCTATAATACCAGTGCTAGGAAACATGATGCCTGGGGTTTGCTGGTCAGTTACTTTTGCTAAATTAGTGAGCTCTGGGTTCAGTGAAAAGCCCTGTTGCAAAACATACAGTGGAAAGTGATAAAGCAACATACTGTTTACAGGAATCAGTGGTGCATGCCTTCAATTCCAGCACTTGCGAGGCAGAGGCAGACTGATTTCTGTGAGACTGAAGCTAGTCTGGTTTATATAGTGAGTTCCAAACCAGCCAGAGCTACGGGGAGAGCTTGCTCAAACATCCAGTGGAATAAAATTAAACAAAACAAAATACAAACTAAAGATCACACACTAAGTCAACTTCTAGCACATACATGTGAAAATACACAAACCTGTACACACGCATACACTCCCCAACCATACAAATACATGACATATGTATTGTATATGTCACAATACATACCATTTGTGGTATTACATTAAGTTAGTAAAATTACATTTCTATATTCCATTACACTTAAAAGAAGGTATTTTATTTGTTTTATTTCTATTATAAAATATGATTATGAACATACTTTTACCTGTATCTCTGTTCATGTGTAAATGACTGTCTAAGGCATATGTCAAAACAATGGAAATATTGAATATTAAAGTGTCTATTCTCACTTCTACTGTATACTGTTAAAGAGATGGCCGATATTTTTATAAAATTCAACTTTAAGGTGTTTGCATGTTCTCACATCACAATATAGTTGTCACCATTTTGTATTGCAAAGCATTAGAAAATCAGCCACTTTGATCATTGCTAATGACCATTCAGATTTCTATTTTATTTATCCCCAGCTGTCCTGGAACTCACTATGTAGACCAGGCTGGCCTTGAACTCACAGAGATCCTGCCTGCCTCTGCCTCCCAAGTGCTTGGATTAAAGGCATGCGCCACCATGCCTGGCTATTTTATTTACTTTTATGGTTGAGCACTCAGTCATTACTTATCCTCAGCATCCTGAGCACCCATGAATGACTACTGAGAGAGGGAGACTTAGTTTTCTTTAAGGGAGTGAAACTAGATAGTTGACCCGGCTCCAGTGGATGATCTCATACCAAGGGACATTTGGGAACATAAAATTGACTTAATAAGCCTTAACATATATGACAGAAAGCTCAAAATCTGTTGGAGGGCTATGGAGGTATAGATAGGGGAGAAAGTCTAAATATGATAAAGATATATTACATGAAATTCTCAGAAATATCAATTGAAAAATTCATATATATGTATATGTTTTTGGTATGTCACCTGGTTATATTATTTATCAGATTTTCTATTTTATTTTTTATCTTGTCTACACTGCTGAATTTTAACATCAAAATATTTGTAAATATAAATATTTTACTATCTACATTTAAAAAATATTTTTATTGACCTTTGAGAATTTCATACAAAAGATTTTGATCACATTCAGAACACTCCTCCATTTACACTTCAGTGCTACTATCCGTCCCACAACTTAAAGTTCCCCATTATTATTTTTCCTTTTTTGAAGACCTGTTGAGTCTAATTTGCATCCCTTAAGTGTTCTTGAACACGTGTCTATCCTTTTCAGGATGGTCAACCTGTCAGGTCTCACACAGGTGAAGAAAACTGTCTTTGCCTTTCCCAGAAGCTATCAGTTCAGTTAGGACTGACACTTCTTGATCATCTTCCTACCCATACTTGGTTTTTGTCTGACATGGGCTAGTGCAGGTCTTGTACATGCTGTCACAAGTGATGTGGGTTTATGTGTGCACCTACTGTGTGGTGTCCAGACAACATTTCCATTGTATCCATCTACCTGTCTGGCTCAGGGAAACTTTCCATCTCCTCCTCTATAATGAGTCCTGATCCTTGGGAGGAGTGGACATGATATAGTTGTCCCACATAAGACTCCATAGTCTCTTATTCTCTGCACTTTTACAGTTGTGGGTCTCTGAGTTAATTACCATCTGTTGTGAGAAGTTTCTCTGGTGAAAGGTAAGACATACACTAATCTTTAAGTATAATAATGTCTTTAGGAGTCAATTTAATACCATGTTTATTTAGCAGAACAGGAGTACATTCTTCCCTACGGTGTGTGGCCTGTCTAGCCATGAGTTCTTGATAACAGTGACAGGTATTGGCTCCAATCAGAAGGTGGTTGTTTTTTCCCAGAATGTTTGTGCTACTATTTCCCAGTGAGCATATCTTGCCATTCAGTTGTTATTGTAGCATACATGGTTCATAGCTGAATAAGGTTGGTGATTAATTTTTCTCTCTCAGTAGAATGTATAGTATTTTTCTAGTTGTGAAAGTTAGCCAATAGAGATGAAGCTTCCAGGTCAGTACCGGTTTGATGACTCTGTATTTGCTGTTGATTCACATATGTAGTATCCTCAGCAATAGTTCTTATGGTCAAGTCCTGTTGGGTAAATGAACATAATGGCAATATCCAGTATTGCTCGAGAGATGATGGGATATCCATGGTCAAAATTGAAAAAGAGGATTTCTCTTCCTAGTTATTGGGTTTTTTATTTTCTTGCCTGTTTAGTTATCCTGTGATATGATAGCTATATTTAAATTTTCTAGATATCGTATATTTATTCATTGAATTTTACTTTTACAGTAGGTTTCTACGTGTCATTTTCAAAAGGCTTTTAATGCTCTCTTCTACCCAACTGTCTTAGTCTGTTTCTTCTTTGCTGTGACAATATACTCTGATCAATACCAACTTGGGAGGAAAAGGAAAAGGAAAAGCTTACATCTCCCAGGTTACAGTTCATCAGGGAGCCCAAGGTAGGAACTCAGGGCAGGAACCTGGAGGCAGGAGCTGGAGCACAGGCCATGGAAGAACACTGCTTACTGGCTTGCTCTGCTGGCCCTTGCTCAGCCCACTTTCTTATGCAACACAGGCCCACCTGCCCAGGGGTGGAACCACCCACAGTGGACTGGGCCCTCCCACATCACACAACAATCAAGAAGATGCCCCACGGACATGGGCACAGGCCAATTCAATGGAGGCAATTCCCCAACTGAGGCTCCCTCAACCCAAGTGTGTCAAGTTGACACTAAAGCTATTCAGCACACCAACCCTCCCATTCTCCTTTCCTATCCCTTTAGACTCTTGCCTTTTTATGTTTTCTTCATTCTCTCCTCCTCCCATGAATTTTCCAGGGCCTCTTATTAATTTCCTGACCTGTAATTTTTTCCCAATTGAAACATACCTATCTAAAGATTCAAAGCTAGCACCAGTATATGATAGAGACAGGGTTGTTTGTCTTTCTAGGCCTGGGTTACCTCAGTTAGGATGATTGCTTCTAGTTCTGTTCAATTTCCTACAAATTTCATATTTTCATTTTACTTAATAGTTAAATAATACTCCACTGTGTAAATGTACCATGTTTTCATTATCTATTCATCAGCTTATGACCACCTCGGTTGTTTAAATTTCCTAGCTACTCTGAATAGAGCATCACCGAACTTCATTTATTTGTCTTTGTTTCATAGTACTTTTCCATTTAGTATAGCAAAACTAATAAAGCTCTTTTATGATTTATAGTTTAATGCCATAAACAAACTTTTTCATCATTCTGGTGCCAGAAAATCTGATCCTATAAACCTACAGTAGTAATATAATTTTGTTAGTTTTAATTTTTAGCAATTCCAAAAAGTACAGTAATCTTTTTGATATATTCATTAGCATTTGTCCAATGCTGCTATAGTTAGATATCTGTTTATAAAATTGTTGGGATTTTGGATTTGTCAAAGAAGCTTTTTCTAGTTGTTCCTAAATATAGCTTGTATTTTTGTCAGATATAAAAGTTTTTTGGTGTTATATACAGTATCATATTTCCTATTAACTATAATATGAATACTGGTTTATAGCTTTAATATTTATGGATTTTATATATTTTGTATTTTATATTACTTCTTAAGTTTCTATATATAATGTTTGATTATTTGGTCTAGCTGCAGGCTATCTTTTCATAATGTGAGTTGACTTTATTTCTCAAACATTCGATTGTGTTAGTACATTCCTTTTCTTGTGAACTAAACTACTACCTTTTTCAATGTTAATTCTACTATACCATGTATTTGCAGTGTCAAATCATCTACTAAACCAGTGGTTCTCAAACAAGGGTGATTCATTCCATACCAGTTGCTTCTACCCTCCTTAGGGAAATTTAAAAGTTACTCTATATACTTATGTCTATCAAAACTTGGAAAGATAACCAACAGCATCTGGCAAATAGAAGCACGGATGTTGATAAATATCATACAAGGCTCAGAATATACCCAACCTTGAACCTCATTCCCCCAAAAGTGAATTAAATGCCCTTATATATTTCTAGTGCAAAGACTGAGAAACACTGTCTTAGACCCAAGGCTGTTTGGAAGTATGATCCTCGATTTACTGTCTTGCAACATTTATATGTGAGGAATTAAGGCAAATGCAAAATATTCTGATTATTTCTATGATTATTAATAACAACAAAATGTTCAATAATGAGCTATAGAAGATAGTAGAACAACTACAGCAAGGAAATATTTCCAAGAATCTATGGAACAACTATAAGAGATCAATTATTAAATACGGACTTGATTAATTCTCTGAATTAAATTGGCCTAAAGACTATTTGCACTTAAATATGCCCCTAAGGGCAGAAGGACCAGAAATTGGGTTCAACCAGCTATGATAGTTCTGTCAGAAGCTGGCTATACATGGCCAGCTCTGGTGCTGGACACAATAAAGAAAATTGGGAGAAGAATGAGTTTAGTTTTCATAAATTCCTATAAAGGATCTATTCATTGCTTCAGCAGTCATGCAAAACATATGAACAGTTTCAATCTGACTTTGGTGACATTTATTCTATTTTCTCATAATGATATAAAAAAGTCACTGGCATGTTTTACTTGATTTTAAAGCAATTTTTCATAGAATGTTTGCTATTATACACATTTCATTTTTGATTAGATATTCTCATGCATTTATTCTGTATGTAAATAAGACTTTTATTATATCTAAGTACTAAAAAATAAAAGCATGGAAAGTTGGATTTCTGACTAGGATTATATATGTATATATAATAAATATGAATTATGTGTATATATATGTAAATGTTATTTTTATATTAGTTCTTTCTGCCTAAGAATGGAATTTATTTCAATATGTTATAAGGTTTCTCTTGTTTCAATAACAATCTTATAATATTTACCATATAATTCCTGACACTTCCTAATCACATTTATTACAAAGTGCTCCATGAAATTATATTATTGATGTTCTAATATTAACCATTCAAGTATTGATGAAGTCAGACCTAAATGACATATGTATATGTTTCTAGATTTAGTTTGTTTATGTTTTATTTAGAAAATATACATTTATTAACGATTTTTACTTATGATTTTCCTTTCCCAGTTGATATTTGTTTTGCTGGATTCTACAAATTGTAGCCAAAACTTACTTCAATGTATACATTATTGTCATCTATGGTCACTGTTCTATACAGCAGTACACCAGAATTTCTTGATTCTAACTGTAAGTTAGTACACTCTAATCAACTTTTCCTCATCCTTACCCTCTTCTTTCCCCAGCATTTAGTAACTGTCATTATATCATCATCTTCTGTGAGGTCATTTTTGTTTTAATTCCATATATTGGTAAGATATATGGCACTATTTGGTGGCACTATTTCTTTCTGTGAAGCTCAGTTCAGTTATCTCTAGTTCCACCAAGTTGTTGCAAATTACAGAATTTTATTTCTCTTATGGCTAAATAAAATTCTATTGTGCACATGTTCCACATTTTCTTTATCCATTCCTCCCTTTTGGGGCACTTAGGTTATTTTCTTAGCTTGGCTTTTCTATTCCTATGCCTATATTTTCATAATCAGTGTGAGAATATGAATATCTCTTTAGTATACTGAATTCAGTTATTTTGGAGTCGCTACCCAGTGGTGGAATTACTGGACCAGACAGCATTTGAGCTTTCATTTTTTGTGAGGAAATTCCATACTGTTTTCTAAAACGGCTCTACTAATTTGCTTGTTTACTAACAGATTGACGGGTTTCTTTTCATTCGTGTCCTTCTTGATACTTGTTATTTTTAGCTTTTTTGACAATAGCCATTCTCACAAGAGCGAAGTGATATCTTACTATATATTTGATCACATCACATTAGTGATTCTATAAAGTCTTAGGAAACAATATGCTTGGAGGGATATAACTTTTTCATAGAACAGTTATATGAAGTTAAAACTATATTGCAAAGAGGGGATTCCATTTCATTCTTTGAGAGCTTCACTTGCCAAAGTCTTACTAGGCATTAGGAAACAGACTGCCCTCCTCAGCAGTCTGTCATTCATTTTAGATTTAGAGCAAATTGTTACCATCAACCAAAGAGCCGAAAAAAGGGAAAAGTTTTCTTGACATCTTATCTAGTGGACATATAAGGCTAAATGAAATCACTCTTTATTTAAAAGAGAAATAATGATCTGTGAATCAAGCCTTTTCTAACTTTTTTCCTACTTTTTATCTTTAATTTTTTTCTTTATTGAAATTTGTGATTTTAATATAGTAATATTTGATGATATTTACATCCCCTCCCCTACCCCACCTCCCTTTCTTGCCTCACACCCAATTTAATGTAATATATATAGAAAGATATAGATATATAGTTATATAAAACATTATCATCTATCTATTTATCATCTGTCTATCAATCAATCGTTCTATCTATCTTTCTATCTATCTATCTATCTATCTATCTATCTATCTATCTATCTATCATCTATCTCTTACCTTCCTACCTCTATCTCTATCTCTATCTATATAGATATATAAAACATCTATCTATCATATATCTATCTCTAAGTATCTATCTATCATCTTTCCATCTAATTAGGGCCTAGGGAGTCTAATTTGTTTCCCAAGTGTCCTTAGGTATGGGTTCATTCACTGGAGCCTGGTAAACCTCCCAAGAGTCCCATACTTCAAAGAGACTGTCTCTATCCTTCCCAGAAACCATCTGTTGACACAATTTTCTTAGGTATTATTGGAGCTTTTTACCCACTTTCTCATGTTGTTGCTGGGATTTTTTTCTGGTTTGAGCTTGCATAGGACTTTGTGTATACTGTCACCATTAATATGAGTTCATATGAAGCTACCCTAAAGCATCTGGTTCCTTATAGTCATCCACCACTTCTGGTTCTTATATTCTTTTGCCCTCTCTTATGCAATGATCCCTGAGCCTCAAGGGAAAGAAGTTTGATATAGGTGTCCTATTCAGGGATAAGCACTCTGAAGCCTCTTCTTCTTGGCACATTAACTAGGTGTAGGTTTCTATGTTTATCATCATCTGTTACATAAGGAAACTTCTTTGGCGAGGGTGATGAGATGCATTAACCTATGGGAATAAAAATAAGTCATTAGAAGTCAGTTTAATATGATAGCTATTTAGTATTTTACTTATATGGGCAGATTGCCTTCATGTATGTAAGTGCAACTGTATTCCCCATGGAGGTGAGAAGAGGGCATTAGATACCCTGGAACTGGAATCATGTAGTGTTGTCAGTCACCATGTGGGTGCTGGTAATTGAACATCAGTCATCTGCAAGAGCATTGAGTACTCTTAACTGCTGAGCCATCACTCCAGCCCCATAATAACTATTTAGTAAAAAACTAATATTAAGTTCTCTCCTATGTCCTGTGACCTGTGCAGTTTCAGGTTCCTAAGCCTGATATCAATGCCAGGTGTGGGGTCGATCATAGGCAGCAAGACCTTAAATCCAATTGAAGAACAGTTGGTTGCTCCCATTTTTGTGCCACTATTATAGCAGTGGGCATGTCTTGGCAGGTCAGTTGTTAATGTAGTTTACAGGATTCACAAGTACGTAAGGTTGACAATTACTTTTCCTTCTGATAGCATGCATAGCACTTTCCTACATTATAAATGCCAGCAAGTAGAGATGATGCTCTGAAGTCAGCAGCATGTTGAATTGTTTTGTTATTGTTCTGAAGTTTGTATATGTAGTGTGTCTTCAGTGTGGTTTCACCATCAAATTCTGGTGTGTAAACAAAAGGAGATACAATTGCTAGTATTGTTTGAGGATCAAATGGACACCTGTTCAACAGCTTCTAGAGGGAATTCATTTCTGGAATTAAGTTTTTTATTAGCTTATGATGTCCAGAAATGGCAATATCCCCCTGTTATAAAATAACTCATTTTGATCTCTTTTTATATATAAGAAACTGGAGAAAAGACAAATGGGACTGATCAAACTGGATAATGGCATGCAGAAGAACAAAACTAGAACCCTATTTCTCACCAGACATATAACTCAACTACAAATGGATCAAGGACTTCAAAATAAGACCAATATCCTGAATCAGAAAGAGGGAAATGTACATAATTCATTGGAACTCATAGGCACAGGAAAGGACTTTCTGAACAGGATTGCTACAGCTCAAGCATTAGGTCTAACAATTGACAAATGGGACCACATGAAATTAAGAAAATTCTGTATATCAAAGGACACACCATCATTCAAGTGAAGAGACAATATACAGAATGGGAAAAAATTTAGAGGCTCTATCTCTGACAGTGTTATTATCTACAATATACAAAGAACTCATAAAACTAAACATCAAGGAAACAATTAAAAATATTAATTCCTAGTGAGGCTGTGGAAGAGTACCTGTCTAGCTGGGGTGACTTGGCCTGATCCTGCCATACCCATTCTCCGGCTTTGGGACCAGCTGCAAATCAGAAATGTTTTCATAAATTTAAAGCTAAATGTCAGCACAAACAACCTATAATAGCTTATACTATTCACTGAATTTGAGGATATAAATTTACCTTAGTAAAATTTGGAAATTATAATATCTTTCTTTTACAGAACATCCCAAACAATCTTATTCATCTATATATCCATATCCCAAATGACACATTCCCATAGTTCCCCCCACCCACTACAGCCCATATACTCTGTCATCCCTGTTATTGTCCACTGTGTTGTCTGTGCCCCCAGCTGTTCCACAGTACATATCCATCTGCTGAGTCTAGTCAGCCCATCTAGAGTCCCTTGTTTTAGGAAGGTCAGCTATTCCTCATCTAGCAGCAATCAGTTGCCAACATTCCTTTAGATAAAATTGGGGTCTGCTGTTCATTTTCCCAGTTCTATGCTGGGCTACTCTCTGGAAGTCTCTTGAGCCACCCGGACCAACAACTCAAAGGAAGGTGTCTCCTGTCTGGCATTGTTTCTTGTTATGTAGACTTTAGCTATACATATGAAAGAAGAAATATACTGATCACCTTAATTTTGGTTATACTTTCCTTTTGGGTGTTTAAGACCATACAGTTTGCCCAAATAAACCAATGTATTTTTATTGTTAAGGTCATTTTGCAATCTGCTCCTCAGGGGTCACATGGGCTTGGGAGGAGCCCCTGGCTCTTTTCTTTTACCAGTTCCATCTATGTGAAGATAAGTTAAAGTTCTGCTTGACTGTGGCTGGCTTCACTTGGAAGTCTGAAGGAAATGATTCCTCTGTGTTGACCCTCCTCTTTGTAGACTGGACACTGGTTCAAGTCCATATAGTGGGGTCTCCATGGCCTCCCTGAACAAGAGGACAGGTGACTCAGCACAGTTACAGAATATATTGAGAGATGCTCCATATTCCCCTAGAACCCAGTCAACCCTGGTGGACAAGGAGCAAAAGCTGTCCTTTAAGTCCCTGTGACCAGATTAGTATAGGCCTTAAAGTATGGCTGTTAAACATCCAAGAAGGTTAGTTCCACCAGTCTGATACTTTTAATTACCATGTGCTATGCAGATAAAGCTTGGATAAACACCAAACATTCTCAGATAAACCCTGACTAGACATATATTTTGTTCCTTGAACTAACTGTATATATAATTTATCAGTAGGTTGTTGGACTAATATGCTTTCCTCTTGTTTTTTAAAACTGGCTAGGCAGTATTTGTTTCACTGTCTAACACTTCCATTATGGTTTCCCCATTTAAAACGTCCCCATTTTTCCCATTTCTCCCTTAATAATACCCTTCTCCTATGGTACCACCTCTCTAGAGCTCCTTCTTTCCCTTTATCACCAAGGTTCCTTGTATAACCCTCCCTCCCCCCTCCCATTTAAAGAACCCCAATTTTGCCATACCGCCCTTATTAACACCTGTTTCCTACTGTTCTTCTCTCTTGGGTTCCTTCTTTTCCTTTACCTCCCTGGTTCCTTTTCATTATTCTGGTTCCTGTATAATATCTCTTTTTTAAAATTTTTATTATTTTTATTTTATGTATATGAAAGCATTGCCTACTTGTATGTAAGTGCACCAATGCCATGCACTTGTGTGATGCAAAGCCCTCAGATTTGCAAATGGCTGTTAGCCACCATGTTGGTTCTAAGAATCAAACCCAGGTTCTCTGTCCCGACCTGCGAGACAGTCAACGTGGGTTTCTGGAGGGAGGAGAGGGGACGGAAAGGGACAAGAGATGCGAAGAATGGAGACAAGACAGGCTTTCTGATCAAGTCTCATTTAATGAACATTCACACAAAGTTTTTATAGGGAGGAGAGGGGGAAGTTGGCAGGGAAAATTCCATTGAAGTAGAGCAATTCAATTAACAGAACGAATATCACAATAACACCACACCAATTGATCACAGAGTAAATTCCATAGTAACATCACAATTCTATATAGCAAGTTATAAATCAATTAAGAGGTTACACTTGTATGATTACAGAACAATACCAAAGTTTCTTAGCAATTACATGAAAAATCAGGGAGTCTCTCAGGCGTTAAGTGCCCAGGTTAGAACAACATGTTTGTGAGAGGCTTTCAAGTATAGTCATCTGGTTAATCTCAAACCAGGCCAGCCTTGATGTCTGAAAAACAGCTTTGCCAGGAATCAGGTCTTGCTATTTCCTGGGGTAGGGGCCTACGGCTCCCGACAGTTCTCTGGGAGAACATCTAGTGCTTTTAACTGCTTAGCCATCTCTCCAGCCCTTAGAACTTATAATTTCTATAAATATGAAGTTTTTAACTCAATAGTCCTGTGTTTTAGAAGCTATATCAGGAAGTTATATCAATTAAGGAAAAAATAGTTTCATGCAAATTTATTTCAAAACCATCATTTCTAAAATGGGAAACTTAAAAACTAATTTTTAAGAGTCATTCAATAACTTACAATAACTAACATTGTTATGCACATTTAAAAATAATATAAAATTATATAGATTTATGTATATGTTAGCCTAGAATAATATTATGGGGACAAGGCAGCTGACTAATTAAGATGATGAGCTGTTAAAATATGCTAATAATTAACAGCAAAAATAACCTTAATGGAAATAAAATGAGAGTGAAATGTATCAAAATGCTGTGGTCATCTTGGATTTCCAGCCCTTGCCTGTGCAGCCTTTCTAATTACCTCAGAGTTTCCAAACTGAGTTACAGCATGAAAACTAGACATCTGTTTCACCAGTGACACCAATGTAAGCAGCTCACCCTTCCTGGGACTCCAACTGAAAGAATAAAATCCATGTTTCAGTCAAACCCACACTTACCTGGTATACAAAGGTCTTCACGCCTTTTTCTTTTCCATTCCTCATAACACACTTTTACATTATGCAAAGTGGCATTCCTTAGATCATTTTTGTAATGGTGAATGCTAAATCAGAATCTTTGTGGGTGAGATCTCATACTCACTTTTTCCTAGCAAGCTTTATGACTTTGATGCACTTAGATGGCAAAGGGAACTCCCAGCTTCAGTAAGCTTCATATCCATTTCTTTTACATTCTAAGCCCCTAAGTTCCTTTGATTTTTGTTTATTTAAGCATTGGTTTGAGAATGTCATTAAACAATTTTTCTTTATCATCTTGAAATATTTTCATTTTTTAAAAAAATTATTGCACTTTTGTACATTTTATACAATAGTTCTTAATAAAACTTAGACCCCCCTCTCCCATCAATGCTGCTCCAACCCCCACCAGAGCTCATGTATTCTGTCATAAATGTTAAGTCCTATCCAGTCAAGGATTTATATCCAGGTGTTCTTCAATGCAAATTCATCCAGTAGCATCTAGTCAGTCTATCTAGAGATTGTAAGTAAGGCATACTCTCCCTCCCCAGTAGTAATCAATCTCCAATAATTCCCATTCTAGGGTCTGTCCTCCACCCATTTGTCTTTCTTCACTCTGGACCCTTGTCTAACTGAGTTGGCATGGCTCCTGTGCTCCATACTACCATTGTCAAAAGTTCACATGTGAAAGCTTTCAGTGATCTTAAAGGACTAGACCCCTATATTAAATCCTGCTTATCCATGCCTCAGAGACCTTTGTGGAAGAGGGGACAAAAAGATTGTAAGAGCCAGGGCCAGTTCATGAAATATGTCTTAAACTTATTGCAAATTCTTGCCAGTGGTATAGCCTAGGAAATATCTTTTTCAAGTAGTCAAGAGCACTTGCTTTCAAATATGAAATTAAAGAAAATAACATCCCTATTGCCCAATCTTTGGCACAGAAGATTAATAGTTTATCTGTGGTTAAAGACTCATCCTCAAAATGGTAAAGTTGCCTTTGTTGTGATAATAAGAAATTACTGCCTAGATAGCACTGAGTGGCTGAGAAAGGATGAATGTGGATGTGAGATCAAGGCCAGCTTAGACTTATGTAAAAAATCTTACAAAAATTTACTTTTCCTTTAGTAATGCCAAATTGCCGCTAACTGCGACTCTGACCAGCAGAGTCGAGGCAAGGACAAAACAGACACCAAGGCAGGGTTCAAGCTTCTACCCACTTTATTGCACAGCACAATCCCTTATATCTTCCCCAAGGACCAATCACAACCATGCACGCACGCACGCAGCATACAGCGGTGGAGACAATTCATTGGTCCACACAATCAGACCACGCTCGAGGATGTCATAGATCAGGCAGGCGGCACATGATCGGGCACATTGTGCTTGCGTGTTCTGGAGTAACAAGCGAGGGTAGCGAGGCTTGGCGGTTAGCCAGGGCGCCATCTTTGGCCGACTCGGCCGCGCCTGCTTCCCACATCTCCCCCTTTTTGTTTTATTAAAGGTCATCGGGATCGTGCCTGCCTTAGGTTGCCCCCATCCATAGAACATCCTTACCCGTCATCAACTGTTCAGCAGCATCGGCTGGCAGTCTGTCTTAGGTTGGTATGTTTGTGAGGGGGTCTTACCCGTCTTTGGCTACCGATCCAGCATGCTTAATCACACCTTGGGAGATTCGCCGTTATCCAATGCCATCATTGCCTGTGCGAGCAGCTGCTGTTGGACAACTGTCCTCTGTCTCATTTTACACATGCACCATATCAGACATCCACTCACACAAATCAGCAGGGCTCCCCAAATGGCCATCCCTCCCCGGTCCTTGAGGAAGGAAAAGGCTCCCTGGAGGGTCTTCATCCAATCTTCTTTAGAGGCTATCTCTACTCTTGTAGCATTCACCGCCACAATTGATGCCTGTATCTTTGCTCCAGTTGCCTTGAAGAGCTGTAGAGAGTTCTCTAGATAGATTACCTGCCTTAGAGAAATTAAGATACTCCACAGAGGTTATTCATAATCCAGGCATATGATAAATACATCCCACAAACATTAACTGCCCTAAGATATCCACTTGTTCCTGTAATAAATCTACTCTTTGATTTACCAAAAGTATGCCTGCCTTCAACTACACGAATAATTTTTATCTCCAATGCCTCAGTGGTGTTCTGAGATATCGAATTTAACACAGCAGTAGTACTGCAACATTAATCAAAGGGTTCCTCGTTAGAACTGAATACCTTAGAAAATATA
>NW_008331484.1:6988589-7004907 GCF_000622305.1 Nannospalax galili | reverse complement strand
CTATATCTGCCTCATACTTCCCTGTTTTGTCTGCTAAACAGGTCTGCACCAAAGTCCAAATAGCTAGGGTACCTCTAGGGAGGGGGTTTTTAGCATCTTTATCTATTAACTCTTTTCCTAATCACTCCCAAGAGGCAACAGCTACAGACCCCTCCTCAAGAAAGCACGGGGCCTCTGCTGTGATGGTGTCCAAGAACTTTTCAACTGTCTCAGCCTTCAGCTTAATCCTGCCACGCTTTAAAAGCTGCACTAGGGTGATGTGCACTTTCGCTTTCGATCCGCCAGCTCCCATTTTCTCTAGGTTGCTTCTCCGTCCCTTTTCCTAGGGATCTTTAGTCTCCGTCCCTTTTCCTAGGGATCTTTAGTCTCCGTTCCACCTTGTGGAAACTTTCCCTTTGTTCCCTCTTAGGGGGAACTTTTGCTAGCACTATTATTTTGTCTTTTACTTACAACTCCGGAGCATCAGGTTCCCCGTACGATAGGGAATTGCCACTAACCGCGACTCCGACTAGCAGAGTCGAGGCAAGGACAAAACGGACACCAAGGCAGGGTTCAAGCTTCTACCAACTTTATTGTGCAGCACAATCCCTTATATCTTCCCCAAGGACCAATCACAACCATGCACACACGCAGCATACAGCGGTGGAGACAATTCATTGGTCCACACAGTCAGACCACGCTCGAGGATGTCATAGATCAGGCAGGCAGCGCATGATCGGGCGCACTGAGCTTGCGCGTTCTGGAGTAACAAGCGAGGGTAGTGAGGCTTGGCGGTCAGCCAGGTCGCCATCTTTGGCTGACTCGGCCACGCCCGCTTCCCACACCAAATAAGCAAGTAAAACTGATCAAAACCAGAGAAAGCATCCATGCATTACATACTTCCATTGATTAGCCCCTACTTAGCATCTACTAGCAGTTTCCCATGAGCTCACCTGGTGCTTAAACCCCTTTGGCCTTTAATTTTAGTGTGACTGGGTTCTGTCTCCCTTTTTAAAATTTTATTTATTTATTTTTTTAGAAGAATCATTTCATTACAGCTTTAACATATTCAATAACAATTTCCAGAGCAAAGATACATCTCTTTCAAAAGCGGCTTTAAAATTTTAGGTTCACAGTTGAATTGATATAGTTATACAATATTGATCTCAGTATAAGCCCTGAAAGACATAAAATTGAATGAGCTTTTAACCTTTAAAAAAGATCTCCATTTCATTTTGAAATATACTGTTTCTTACAGAAAGATTCATTGCTTTTGCTAATAACATTTAGATGTTGGCGCATGCATCACTAATCTGTGTGTATCTGATTATTACTAGTCATGGTCAGTTGCACTCAGATCCTTGGCACCTGTGTATGGATATAAAGTCATTGAGTAGGTTTCAATGGTAATGTTTATCACCTCTACTAATTAACATGACATAAAATTTCATGCTTCCTCCTCAAATATAACTCATTTTTAAATTTGTTTTTGTGTGTATATCACACAGAACATCCCAAACAATCTTATTCATCTATATACCCACTTCCCAGATGGCAGCCTCCCATAGCCTCATCCCCAACTAGAGCCCTTATACTCTGTCATCCCTGCTATTGTCTGCTGTGTTGTCAGCAGCCCTAGCTGTTCCCCAGTACTTGTCCATCTGGTGAATCTAGTCAGCCTATCTAGAGTTCCTTGTTTTAGGAAGGTCAGCTATTCCTCATCTAGCAGCAATCAGTTGTCAATATTCCTTTAGATAAGATTGGGGTCTGCTGTTCATTTTCCAGTTCTATGCTGGGTTACTGTCTGGGAGTCTCAGCCTGGCCAACAACTCAAAAGAAGGTATCTCCTATCTGGCACTGTTTCTTGATATGTAGCCTTTAGCTATACATATGGACTCTTAAAAATCATATTGGCCCCTTTAATCTTTGGTTATACTTTCCTTTTCTGTGTTTAAGACCATACAGTTGGCCCAGATAAACCAATTTATTTTTACTCTTAAGGCCATTTGAGGATCTGTTCCTCAGGGGTCACATGGGCTTGGGAGGAGCCCCTGGCTCCTTTCTTTTACCAGTTCCATCTATGTGAAGATAAGTCAAAGGTCCTGCTTGCCCATGGCTGGCTTCATGTGGAAGCATGGAGGAAATCTTTCCTCTGCGTTAACCCTCCTCTTTGTAGACTGGATACTGGTGCAAGTCCATCTTGTGGGGTCTCCACAGCCTCCTTGACCAAGAGGACAGGTGACTCACCACAGTTTCAGGACATTTTGAGAGATGCTCATAGACCCTTGGAACTAGTTGACCTAGGAGGGCAAGGAGCAAAAACTGTCCTTTATGTCCCTCTGACCAAATTAGTATAGGCCTTTCTTAGTAGCCTGAATAAAGTCTTCCTCTTTTTTTTTAACCTTGTGCAAGGCTTGTTTTCACAACAGTAAAACTGGAGGCTCCCATGACCAATACATGCTGTTCACCAATCAGCTGCCTTGCTCACTTTGTCAACCTGGCCAATACTTAAAAACTTTACCCCTGAAATCCACAGAAAATTTTCTCTAATCTCACTTTATTCTCTTTACCTTTCCTCCCTAAATCCCCAGTTTATTGTGCTATAGTGAAAAGATCATAGGTTTTATCTAAGCACACACAATGCATTTTACTGAATGACTACTTTGTAGACTTAGCAAAGTTTGATCCATAATATTTTACATAGAAACCATAGAACTTAATGTATTTACATTTCTTTTGTTTTATATTAAGTTGATTGAACTTTTTGTTTACCAGGTACATATGTGGAGAATTTGGAAGGTATGTCTATCTTCAGAGCTTTTGCTTCTATATACAGAACTCCCCACCTCCCCTGTAGTGCAATCTTTTCTCCATCTGTGAGGCTTGTCAGTTTTTTTATCCAGCCTACCCTAATGAATTGACATGGGATATACACCAAGGCTCAAGTTTACTCCAGAACATAAATAAACACACACACACACACACACACACACACACACACATGCGCACACACACACACACACACACACACATACCACAAATTAAAAAGAAAGCTCCGAACATAAAATACATCTTGCTTTGAAGAAGAGAAATTCTCCTGATCTAATGTGTATGTCAATGATGTTGATGCTGTTCCTCCTAATACAAGTTTCATGTCTAGTTTAAAACCAGTAATAATAACTGATCAACCCCCAGTGGTTCTTGAACAGAGCAGCAATGATTCCAGTTCAGTTCAAGTATTGGTGGGTATGACACTCAGGATTGGCCCAAAATATATCACAGATCTGTTATATAGTAAATGGAAGACTGATTAGAGATTATCTCTTTATGATTTTGAATTGTATGAAGTGAAAAGAAAAAGAGGGAGTTTGCAACAGAAACATTAAACTGATGATTGTTCACTGGCTATAACCTGAAAAGAAATCATATTAAGTACAAAATTTGAGCAATATTATTTATAGTTTTGCCATGATTCACATCTTCCAACTGAATAATAAACATTTTAAAAACATAATTTATCCTTAAATATCTCTTAAAAATACATTTCTAAGCTAAGGATATTGGTACACAACTTTATAATATTTAAGAGTTAGATGCTAATAGATCTCTGAGTTTGCAGTCAGACTAGTCTACAGAGCAAGTTCCAGGTTGGCCAGGACCTAAAAACTGAGACACTGTCTCACAAAATAATTAAATAACAAGTCTACACAATGATACTTAGAAAATGAAAACTTTTAATTCAGCATCAATGGCATCATGCTGACAAATTCATTGTTGGAAGTTCCAGAGCCTTACTTGTGTTTTCTTAGTCAATCCTACCCTATCACAGATGTTTCTGGAATGACTGCACATCACTGGACACAATGAGGTTAAACGTCTGTTCTAGGTTCAATAGTCTATAACTCGTTGCAATTACTGATAAAGTCTGTTCATTTCACTAATTATATCTAAAGACAAGAGATCATCAGTGACAGATGTGTTTACAGTCACATGTTATATATAACAAAGTTTCAGTCCATGAGAGACTACCTATGTCACAGTGACCTTAAAGACTTGAGTGGAGCTGAAATATCTTTCTGGCAACATATTTTCATGTATTGTGTTAAGACTTGGGTAAACAAATTCATGATGCTACCAAATAAAATTATAGTTCATGCCACACTATAATACAAAGTGAATAGTAGTTGATAATGATCATAGGTGATTATGCTACTGGTCTATATATTTACAAAACCTACTGTTGTAAATATTTTACTATACATTTTCTATTTACTAAAGAAATAAAATAGCATATTTTATTACTCAAATAGCTTAATCCATCTTATGTTTAGTGAGTCTTCTGGCAGCATATTTCTTCTGTGCTTGACTTGATTTTAGTTATTATATTGATGATTTTCACGGTTCAGTGACCACAATTCAAACCTGATAGGCTTGGAGACTCCGATGTATAGGTGCAGGAGAAGTCAGGACTCAGGGGATGCAGTGGCGTGTGAACCAATGCATCCTTTATTCTAAGAAGCAACCTTATTTATAGTACAACAAGAGGAAGAGAAAATGTTCTTCTCAAGCCAAATTATCTCATCATGATGGTTACAGTACTTTCATGATATTTGCAGTACCTTCATGTTACCAGGGCTCAGCCCTTTTTGAAATCGATCTGTCCTGCGCTTATTAAACATTCTGTTCTTTACTTATAACTTTATTAGCTACACAGCTTTGTTATACAAGCTTACCAAGGTACATTTAATAGGGTTCAAGGAACAATCAGTCTCATGATAGGAATAACTGCAGAAGAACATCCAAGTTCCCATGAAAGTGAGGCCTCCCGTTCCAGCTCTGAGTTGACTTCAGATCAGAGCTCAGGCCTTCACACATCATGTCCCTTTAGCATAAAACTTCCACTGCTCATGTTCTTAGTAGGAGGTCACATCCAGTGATTTTCCTAGAATTAAACTACAAAGTGATTAAGGCCTGTGAGGGTGGAACACCAGTGCTGGTTACTGTGTAGCAGTCAGCCATGTTCCATTCCACTGGAGCTATGATCTTGAAGAACAAGAAAAAATCTGACAGAAGCTGTTAAAGGTTCTGCTTCACTGAAGGTAATGAGAATAAGAAAATCTCAAAGGTGGGGTGGGTATCTGTATCAGATATAAAGAAAATGCTATTGGCCTTGATTGAACTGCTCACATTGAAACAAGCCCTTTCAACACTGTGTCAGTGTTGGCCAAGGTAAAGGGAATTTGTGTGCTTTTTAAAGGTAAGGTTGGGTCAGATAACAATGCATGGCAAATTTAGGAATGTCAGATTCACGAATCATTCTTCATTACATGAACTGTAAGTAGGAGTACGTGAGTACTGATGTGAAACAGCTGAAGAACTTTTAAATGAAGGGTAAGCTGTTGTGGAGGAAACTTACTAGCCAGAGTAATGTTCCCTGTTCTGGAAATAGATGCCTGAAATGAATGCCATCCCTAAGGAGTTAAGTCAATGCTAGCTTTCGGGGCTACTAAGAACAAAGTAAGTCTTTACTTGTGGTGAAATGAAACTCTGCAACCTCGCATACTGAGAATCTACAGCCTTCAAGAATACCAGCAAACGCACACTTCCAGAGCACTGTGGGAGCAATAAAGAATGGGTGAATAGGATATTCTCCCATAATTCAATGCTTGCTATGGAGAACAGCATAGCTTTCTTGGTTATTTGTGATGCTCCTACAATTTAAACTTGTGTTGTTGATAGTCACCCACATGTCAAAGTGGTGCTTCTCCTCTAACAATTACTCAATACAACCAATAGACCAAGGATTAATGGCAGCTTTAAAGTATACTTTCCATCCATATCTTGGCCCATATCTTATTGTTGGAACTGAGCAAGACCCTAAGAAGGTTATGATGTGATTCTGGAAAGATTACTACCTGTATCATGCATCAAGAACTTTTCCTGGACTTGGGATTATGTCATCACTGATTATTTAATACAACATGGAAAAAAAACATTCAAAATAGATGTTCAGCTCTGACTTCAGAGGATTATCCAAGCTTTTGATAATCCTGACCTGGTATAGGTCTGGGTTACTGTGTGTTTGTGCCTTGATGATAACTAAGCTGAGATGGCAACAAGTTCAGCTTGTGAATGCATGAGGTTGATACTCAGGTGCTCCCAGAGGTAGCTCCTAGGAAACTAGCTGATGAAGACTTGTTAGAACAGGAACAGAAATACATTGTGAAAGCAGAGCACTATGGACATTTTTCAGGAGAAGAAAATCCCAATGCTACCTAATAAAAAACAGTCTTGGATAAGTTTTTCCCGAAGTTGTCTATAAGCTGTTATCATCACAAGAGTGACAGTTCTCTGCATACCACTTCACCGGAAGGCAGAAGGGACACATTGTGGTCCTAGAAAATATTGGCATTGACAATCTCAATCCAGTAGAGGTGTAGGCTAATGGGTGTGTTTATTTCCTAGAGTTTAACACCAAACACATAAAAATAAGTAATCATAGCAAATAGCAAATTTAAAGTATACAACATATTCATATTTTCAGCTAAATGTTTTTGCAAAAAGAATAAAAATGTTAAAATGAATTTAAGGTTTATAAAGCAAATTAATAGTGAATTAAATTTATTGTTGTAATAAGGATTTTTATAGTAGATGTAGTGTAGGCTAAGTGTATAGTATTTATAAGTCTGCAGTAGTGGACAGGAATATCCCAAGTCTTCATCTCCTCTCCCATTCACTCACTAACTCACAAGAACTTCCACTCCTGCAAGTCCCATGCATGGTGAGTTATGTCATTGTTTTCCGGCATAAGCCTTGTACCACCTTTTTGCTTTTCTCTTCCTGTGTTTAAATATACAAATACTATTACCTACTTTATGCAGAACAATACTGCATATAGCTGTAGCCTAAGAGCAGTGAATTATATTTCATAGCATAAGTATGTAGTGTAGTGATAAGCTGTGCCATACAGGTTCATATAGTATGCTCCATGATGTCCATGTATGCATTTAGCAAAATGCGTGTCAAATACTCAACGATGAATATCTTAGAAAACATCTTCAAAAAGCATTTGTTGACACTTAAAAAAGAATAGAAATATGCAATATAGACAATAAGCTTATTCTCATAGAAATAAAATGGAGATTAAAAACTAGAATAATACTCAACCTGCATGGGTAATAATGGTGATAATGGGATGAACATTATTTTGCCCTCACATCTCATCTGCTTTTTACTGCTGAAATGGCAGGCAAACCTATTCCGTCCAGTCCTAACATGATGTTTGGCCTTCAGGGAGAGCATCTAGTTGGTTCACCACTCTGCTTTTGAAAATTCTCCCCATCGAAGCAGATTTCAACATTCCAAATTATTTTGCATCGGTGATGCTAAGGCCAGCTGTTGCAACACAACTTAAGGTTTTGGCTAAGGAAAACAAGGCTGTCTGCTCAAATATTTATACTTTGGCACTTCTACTTAACAGGTGCTACCCAGAAAGAGAGCCTAAGTATTATGAGGCATCACAGGTGATAGAAAAGTATCACTGAAATAAAACAAACGTCTTTCATGGGAATAAACCTCTCTCTTGGCACCTCTGACTTTTGAGATGTAGTTCGATCCGTCTATGCTCGATCATGTGGTTGTTCTGCAGCTGGTTTTCAGAGGCTGCCTGACTTCAGCTTCCATACAAACATATAGTTTTTTTCATATATAAATGGAAGTCAGTCACATTTACCCATAAATACTAAATTTTGGTAATAGAAAAATAAAGTCATCTCAAAGCAGTATTTTAACATATTTTAAGTGTTTCATTTAATTTTAATAAAAAATAATTATATAGTCACTAAGGTTTTCAACAGTTCTTAAGTTCTAATAAAGATAAATACTATTGATAAATAAAATCAATACCTTAATTATCTTGTTGCTTCGAAATTTCAGTAATTTATTTCCTATATTATAAAATAAAATTACTACCAGTGACAAAAACAGCTCCAGTTCTCGTCATTTTTTTCAGTACCACCCACTTGTACTTTTCTTTCAGGAAGCCTCCCTGAACACCCTTCTGCACGCTCTCACTGAGGATCTTCTGCCTGTGGCTCAACATTCACAGCAACTTCTGCGCTGTGTTCCTTAGTCCATCTCACACACAGAAACTAATTTTATCTTCTGTTTTCTCATGAGATCAACATCACTTAGATACAGAACTTTTTCCCCCAACTATGAGTTCCTAGCACCTCTCTAGTGCTACATTCTATCTTTAGGTCTCATGTCTAAAAAGACATTTAATATTCTGCATGAATTATTATTATTGATGACTGCCTGTGCTTATGAGTAAGTGTCTCATAATTTCTGTTGCTTCAATATAGAAATGTTTTCTTTTATTTGTGAATTGCTACTGTGGAAAAAAAATCTTTAATCTGAAATTATAGGTTACCACCATCAGAGAATATAAATGCCTCTAAAAGATTTTGTTTTAGTTTGTTTCTGTGCAAACAAGGAAATAAAATTGAGTTTCAAGTCGATTTTGGTTTTACTAAAGGATGAAAAGCAATATTCTCAGTATGTAAATGAAAGCAACAGAAACATAGAATCCATGGAATTACAAAAATTTAGGAAAGGTCATGGAGAAGTGGCATAGATTAGGTTTCTGTAATTTGCGTTATATGGGGGGGCTGGGGGTATGTGTGGTGTTTTTATTTGTGTTTGTGTCTCTATGGTGTGTGGTATGGGGGAAGTGTGTGGAGTGAGTGTGTTTGTGTATGACGTGTATGTTGCATGTGTGTGAGGTGTGTGTGATGTGGGTGTGTGTAGTGTGTATGTGTATGTGGTATGTGGTGTGAGTAGAGTGGTGTGTTTGTGGTATGTGTGCTTTGTTAGTGGTTTGTGGTGTGAGTGCACGTGGGCATGTGAGTATGTGTGAGTATGTATGTGTGCCTGTGTGTGTGTGTGTGTGTGTGTGTGTGTGGTGTAGAATATGCATCTGTATGTGCAAGAATAAAAACCTCAGCTAATTTCTAAGGTGTATATGTCATTTAATGTAACTGATTTTATCATCAAATTAGCACAAAATATTCATAAGTATAATTTAACCTTTAATGGTGTATTTTCAAGTATTATAAAATACTGGTATCATTATTAATATTAAAATGTACCAAACTGGGGCTGGAAGGGTAGCTTGGCCATTAAAGTCTCAGACTAACAACCAAAAAAATCAAATGCACCTATACTAAAAGAATTAGAAAAAATTACTCAAAGGGATTATTAAATATATTGATAAATATTATTTTTCTTTGAGGGATACTAGAAGAGGCAGAACAAAATGAATTTTCCATTTGAAAAAAAAAAACAAATTGATAATTCAACATGTTTGAAAAGAGTATTAAATGATGCTCTTCGGGTTGTGCTGTCATTTTGTAAAGTCTTGTTCTGCTGTTGCTATATTCCAATGTAAGTTAACAGTTGCCAAAATGTTAATGACATTTTAATAGAGTACTACATTATCAATAATTT
This sequence comes from Nannospalax galili, assembly GCF_000622305.1. Lineage (NCBI taxonomy): Eukaryota > Metazoa > Chordata > Mammalia > Rodentia > Spalacidae > Nannospalax > Nannospalax galili. The sequence goes on along the minus strand of NW_008331484.1, from coordinate 6,995,421 downwards.
GAATGAACAACTATGCTCCGTCATAGAATTTGTTATGAATATGTATTTACCTTATGAATTTAATCTGTTAGATTAGTCTGATGCATTTTTCATATTGTCATATAACGATTAGCACAATTTTCTTCAAAAACTGACATTTTAAACTCATTTAATAAAGTAAGGAATTCATGGGAAAACAAGCTCACTACAATTCAAGTAGAATAAAGGTAGTTTCCACATGAAAGGCATGTCCTCATCTACCGACTCTATGGGTTGCATTCCTTTTTTGTAACTGTTTCTGTTTGATGAGTTGTGTATTTCATCTGACCAGTGCCTGACTTGTCAGGATGAATCCCTGTATATAGGCACCTCTTGTGAAAATGCATGAATTCAGGATGTTTATATTATTTAGCATCACTGTTAAGCTTATATTCACAAAGTACATTTTATAGGACCAGAATTTTCTCTAGATTCTTGCATTCTCATTATGTAATCATGTTTTGTCAAGTAACTTGAGTGGTAAACAGCCATAGTGTTAAGTAAACTAGTTATATATAAATATATGCACAATGAGACAAGTGTTTGTCTTACAATAATTTATGCACAAGCCTCTGTTGTAGCAGCTAATTTCTTCACTTTAATCAATGACACATGGAAAAGTTAACACTATAGGTCATAGTGCTAATACAGGTATACATGATTATGTCACTAGTTAAAAAACCTTTGTAGACCACAGAGCAAAACCTACTTCTGTCACTTCCTTAGACCAACGTAATTTCTTACTAAATTACAAATATGTACCCTTATACTTACAGTAAGTCTACCTCTCACCACTTATGAATGAAGTTTCTTTTTGAAGCAGATGGAGACTATAACAAAGTTTTACAACTGATCAATACAAAGAATCAGTATCTGTGAGGAGTCCAGCCCTAAGTGATCCATCTACAATGAAACCTTTTACATCTAAGGCTCAGGGAACATCATGGAAGACAGGTGGAAAGAATGATTGATGTAAGAGCTAGAAGAACAGGGGCTGGAGAGATGGCTCAGCAGTTAAGAGCACTGACTGCTCTTGCAGAGGACCTGGGTTCAATTCCCAGCACCTACATGGTGGCTATGAACCATCCTTAACTCCAGTTCCAGGGAATCCGAAGCCCTCTTCTGATTTCCGCGGCATTGCATGGCACTGGTGCACTCACATACATGCAGGCAATATACACATAAAGTAAAAATAATAAATAAAATATTTTTTAAAAGAGCCAGAAGAACAAGACAACTGTTGCTATTTTAGACAGTTGACATAACAAGATGAGTGAAGGAAAGTTCAAAGGGACTTCATTTCAAAATGAAGAGTCACAGGCATGGATTCTGAAGAACAGAGAATCTGTTTCCTCTGGGGACTAGCTTCCTGAGACGTTATCTAATTTCAAGTAGGCGACCTTAAGCAAGTTTGCAGGAGCATCACTAACTAGACTTAGTGCGTCATCTACCTCTCTCTCTCGCTCGCTCTCCACTATATATATGTATGTATGTATGTATGTATGTATGTGTGTGTGTGCAACAATAATAAAGAAGAGGACAAATTGAGAGAGAGTGGGAAAAACATGGGAGGAGTTGGAGGGGGTCTAAGATGGATGGAAATAATGCAAAGACTACTCAGTTACAATACTCACAAAAATAAAAATACATTTAAAAACATAAAAAATATTTGTATCATTCACAACCATAGAAGCATTTTGATTATTACTGAGGGAATTAGAACACCATGTATCTATGACACAATGAGAATTTCCATTAAGCTACATATATATTAAGATATTGCAATTAATCACTCCTTTATTCAATAAGGAATTGAATTAATTCCCTTCTTTCCTGTTCATATTTCCATAAAATTAAAAATTTACAATCTGTGCTTTGTTTTAGTTTAAAAAAAACAAATTGGCCCATTGCTTGCAATTACATTTGCAGCAAATTGTCTTTCATAGAAAAATCGTAGTTATTTGCCAAGACAATGTAACAAATTCCCTATATACTTTGTAGCATAAAATAGTCACTTTACAGATTATTTGATCTGGGTATGAATCATCTTATTAATATAGTCAAGATTATTATAGCCAAAGTGGGAAAAACTTTCCAAGCATAAATTTAAGCTCATCTGATTGTATATCACTGTCCAAGTCCCCTCTTTGTTCTGAATACCATGCACAGATCTGCAGGAGGTTCTCCATAGGAAACAGCACAGATGCTAGCTTGGGTCATGCTCAGTAATAGACAGAGGAGACCATCCCCTTTGTTACTACGATAAGAATGTGGAGGTAGAAGAATCTGGAGGTGGGCCAAAGGAGCCACTACAAGTCAGCAAAAATAGGAGATAGAATAAACCTGGCCTGACCTGATAAGGCAATCTGAGTAGTCCTGATTTATCAAATGTCTCACATGCATAGGTTTTAAAGTCTCAAAGAGGAAACTCATTAGCACTTCTTTCCTATAATTAACATCAATTAGGTACTGGAAAGCTTCAGAATGCAAAGTAAAGAATGTCTTACTTTGCAATATGTAAAGGCTAATATTTTTATCATGTGTGTATTTTGTTTTACAGTTTTTATCTATTTGACATTTTGGTTTTGAAAGTGCAGAGATAAAAACAATGTTTAAAAGGTTCATAAAAACCATGGTATTGTAAAGCTCCTTGGCTATTTGGGCATTTTCATTGTTTGGCTGTGCACTGGTTTCCCAGGAAATGTGCCAGGTGATGCAGTCTCTACTTTTGTTTTCTGTATCCCATCCTGGTAAGTAAGCTGTTATCATTACTGCCAAACAGCTGTGAACAGTTCACCAGGCTTCACATTTTAATTCTGATATATTTATAATGTTAAAATATCTAGGCACCTGGATCTTCTTTTGCTTTCTAAATACCAAGTTAAGCCAGCAATTACTATTTTATTATGCAAACTGGACAAACTAGTCCAGCATCACTAAAATGTTGTCTTTTTGAATATTAAGCACTGGAAATTAGAATTAATAGCTCAGGTAATACAAATGGATCTTGTTGAACATAAAAAGAAACTTTACAAACTGTTTTGCTTCAGCTTTATGCTTTAGGTATACAGTGTAGGTAAATAGTTTTCAACTTACGTATCTGTGTGGCCCTAGCTGTAACATTTTTAATAAATTTAACCCAAACTTAATGTGTTTTAGTCACATGTTTTAGGTTTTCTTTTAAACAAATTGATCTTTCTCCAGAAAACATAACTAAAGGGGGTGAGGAGAGATTACTGTGAAGATTAATTGCGTTCACTAGGGCATAGTATTCATGAGAATGTGAGTGATGGGACCTCCCAAATTGAGTTGGGTATTAACATTGGCTTCAAGATGGCTTGGTCAATTTCAGGTTACATAAAAGAACAGAAATTTATCTCTCACAATTTAGAGATGGGAGCAGGATACAAGATGAAGGCATCAGGTGAGGTAGTTGCTGGTTAGATTTATCTCCTTGGTTTACAAAAGCACTATCTCTTTACTGGGTCCTGACTTGGTAGAGGAAAAAGGTAAGAATTTTTAAAACTAAGCCACCATGTCCTACCCAAATCAAGCCCTCATCTAATTATGACTAACTTCCCCGGACCCAATATCCAAACTCCATTATTTGAGATTCAGGCTTCACTATATGAACTGTGGGAAGAGACCTTAACAAAATACCCATCTGGGAACAAAGCTAATACACCAATTGACGAAGTTGGCCTTTTTGTGGGTCAACAGCATTTCACATTTTCTTCCTTTTACCTCAAAATTGAATGCTTACGAACCAGCAGACCATCACTGAGATGGCTTTACAAGAATTTTTCAGAACTTATTCAAAGATGTATCCAATGGTTCTAGCTTGTTATCAAATTTAGAGCCCCTACTCCATTCATGCTCCCCACCCCTCACCGAACGTCATGTATTCTGCCATACATGCTATAGCCTATCCAGTAAAGCATTTGTACTCAGATATCCTTCAGTGCAAATTGATCCACTGGAGACTAGTTAGCCCTTCTAGAGTTTGTAAGTAAGACATACTCTCAGTAGCAATCAGTCTCCAATTGTTCTCAGTCTAGGGCCAACCAGCCACCAATTTCTTTCTTCCCCTCTAGGCCCTTGTTTAATTGAGCTGGCATGGATGCTGTGCTCAATGCCACTGTTGTTACAAGTTCACGTTGAAGCTTCCAGTGACCTGAAAGTCTCTGGTTCCCTGTGTTCATGAACCAGGCCTGGCTCTTACAATCTTTCCAAGCCCTCACCCACAATGGTCCCTGAGACACGGGTGGGTGAGGTTAACATAGGAGATATGCTGGGCATGATTTCACGTGCTTTTAATCCTAGTACTCAGGAGGCAGGGACAGGTAAATCTCTGTGAGTTAGAGACCAGCCTGGTCTACAGAGAAAGCTACTGTGTCAACAGGTAGACCCTGTCTCATAAAGATAAATTAATAGAACTCAGTGAATTCTTGTCTCAGTCATCTTGTCCTCCAGATTTCTTCTTCCTAGCTCAGTGCCAGAATTATCTGGTCAGGCCTGGAGAGATGACTCTCTTGAGTATTGGCTGCTCTTGCAGAGGACCCAGGATTCCCAGCACCCACATTGTGGCTAACAACCATCTGGTAATTCCAGTTCCAGGGGATCCAACACCCTTTTCTGATCTCCACCAGCATTGCATGACACAGGTGCACTTGCATATGTGCAGGCAATATACTCATACACATAAAATAAAAATTATAAATAAAATATTTTTTTTAAAAGAATTGTCTGGTCTATGCTGTACTTTAGACATGATTTGAGTGTGCCCTTGAGGGTTCATATGTTGAAATTTAAACCCGTTTTGAGGCATTTAGTAGAAATGTAAATTGAATATAATGTTTACAGGTAAGCCCTGGAAAGCAATTAAGATTAGGTAAGATCATCAGGGTAGAGGCCTCAAGATTGAATATTGATGGATTTATGAGGAAGAAGAGAGATTAGAAGAAATATATACACTCCATCTCTTGCTGTATTTTCTTAAGAAATCCTTACATAATGTCACTTCTTTGATTAAAATGTTAATGGTCCACCATTGCAAGCCAAATCACATAAAGTAAAACTGATTCTTCCCTCAAGCCACAGTCTCAACCTAAGGGTTCATTGTAAGTGCTTGGGGCTACATGATTGAAGCCAGTTGCTATTCACTCAGTCCTGTGCTATGCATTGTATTGTTGATCTGATTTTCTTCATTCTTTTACCTAAACTTTATGGAGCTCAAATTCTAGTGGTGAAATCATACAATTAAATGGCACATACATTAATAACAAGATGATTTTAAAATCTAATAAAGCTATAACTAAGAAAAAAAATTATTGAGCAGTTAGGTCAAGTGTATAGTTCTTTCTGTATATATAAATTGGAGAATTCTAAGTAATAGAGCTTCACTTTCTATTATAGTTGGGCCTTTATATTCACAGGTTCCACATCTATGTATTAAACATATCACAGTTCAAAAATATTTATAAAAATTATGTCCAACCTGCTCATGTTATTATTTCTTGTCATTATTTCTATTCAGTATCACAACTATTGACAGTACTTGCACTGTACTAGACCTTGCAAGTAATCTAGAGATGATTTAGAGTATAGAGGAGACTATGTCCTGGTTATATTCAACTGCTGACCAAATTTACATAAGGCATTTGAGCATTTGAGGATTTGAGATATCAGCAAGAATTCCAAAATCCGTCCCCCAGGGATACTGAAGGAAACCTGTGTTTCTACTTGATAAAGTACTAAGCTCCTATAACAGCAAAAGGCCCCTCAGAACACTATATTTATTTATTTATTTTAATTTTTTTTATTTTATGTGTATGTGTGTATTGCTTGCATGTAGGTAAGTGCACCCATGTTGTGCAATGCCCGTGGAGGTCAGAAGAGACTGCTGGATCCCCTGGAACTGGAGTCACAGACAGTTGTTAGATGCCATGTGGGTGCTGGCATTCAAACCTGGGTCTTCTGCAAGAACATTCAGTGTTCTTAACTGCTGAGCCATCTCTCCAGCCCCCGAACACTATATTTATAATGGCAGGAAACTAAGAGATAACATATTCCTGGACAATCTGGACTGTGGCAGCTTTGAAATATATGTAAATCAACACACTTTAAAAATAATATTTAAAAACTCATACCTGATGTTGGAAATATCAGCCTTTTCTAAACATAACAGATTTCTCCTCTACTGATCCTCTGAGTATCCCAAAGTAATTCTCTACAAAGTTCCTGGATATCATTTAAGTAGAAACAGATCCTATATTGTAATTACATCTAGTATGATATAGGAGTATGAAGGATAATTGATTATCTGTGTTCTCTCTATAAGTAGCTTCCCATAAATGAAGGACTATGGGTTTAAATTTTAAGTCTGTTACTTTGTTTTCTGCATCTCCTGGTATCATAGTTATGAATACATCTCTCTGTAAGTAACATACTTCTTGCTGTGAGGGGCTGTATTTCTACAGCCCCTGTATTTCTGGTATATACTGCCTGTCACTTTGATTAAGAAAACTAATTCTGGGGACTGGAGAGATGGCTCAGTTGTTAAGAACACTAGGTGTTCTTGCAGAAGACCCGGGTTTGAATCCAAACATCCACATGGCAGCTAACAACTGTCCATAACTCCAGTTCCAGGGGATCTGACAGCCTCTTCTGTCCTCTGCAGGCACTGCATGACATGGTTACACTTACCTACATGCAGGCAATACACACATACACATAAAATAAAAATTAATAAAATATTTTTTAAAAAGAAAATTAATTCTACATTCCTGTGTGTTGAATGAAATATATACATATG
>NW_008331484.1:6985614-6988496 GCF_000622305.1 Nannospalax galili | reverse complement strand
TTCTACTGGTGACTTATCTTCTACAAATCCTGGCATAGGATAGTCGATCAATAAAAATGTTTTCAGTTCTTAACCAAATACACACACTGGCATTTGATGCCCTCGGTGCAAGTGTTTGTCATTGTTTTTTTTTTTTTCCAATGATTCAAAGTTTGCTCAAAAATTTCTTGAAGCAAAATTTACTTCTGAATAAGATTACAAGTTTTCCAATAAAGTTGCGCTGCATTTTTATACATGTGTATGTTAATTTATTATCCAGAATCACAAAATACAAATTCATTTGCATATAAAATCCAGATTTCATAAGCAATTGCCAGAATAATAGTGAACAAGTCAACTCCTCTATAATAAAGTGATGCTTTCAGTAGAAAAAGGAAAAGATCATACAGAATGATTGGTGTGACTATTTTTAAATATATTCTCAGCATAACTTCAGAGAGCCATTTTGTGCCTTCTCTGAGTTGCAGTCCTGTGGAGCACCACAAGATATTGCTACCCAAATCACAGATCCTCTGTACTGATCACAAAGCATGCAGGAGAGAGTCCTCTGGTTGTAAGTGTAGTAAATGAAAACGTCATTAATCTTCACAAGTTACAAAAACAAGATGTGGTGTTCTCCCTGAAAATTTGTGCACTTTATGGAGCAAGTCGTCATCACGACAAAAATTTTATTTTGCCCAATGTACCTGTGATCTTTATTTTCCCCCATATAAGCCTTAGTTCTAATAGGATATCATCACTAGGTAATATGTTCTAAAATACGTGCATGGTGCCACTTGGTATAGCATCATAAGGGTCTCATTAATTATCAATCGCCAAACTAATGCAAAACCACCAAATAGGCCTAGTAGTACAGGCTTTTCAAACCACCAGACCTTTGTTTAATCAGATTATGAACCAGGATGAATGTAGTCAAGGGACTCATTTTCCTCAGGCAGTGACTGCATTAGCTATCACACTGGAGTCTAAAGTCCTGTACTTGGGGTCACATTTTCCTTGATCGAGTTCTAGTTCTGCCACTGGCAATATCAGCAACTGTGATCATTAAAATTACCCCCAGATGACACAACTTAGCATCTAATTTTAGAAAAAAAAGCAGTGAAAAGAGATAGAAGCTTATCGCTTGTGTAATGTTTACAACATTCTGAAGTACCACAGAGCTAGAACAAAACGTACATCTAATCCGGCCTGCCCAGGATGAGAGCAAAGGGCATCATGTATAATCCCTTACTGAGGAAGAAACACATTAACAATTCTTTCCTTCACAGTAATTTTAGACAAATTGCAGTAACCCACTATATTTGTTTCAGATCTTTTCCCTAGTTAGTCCTGCTAAAAGCTCAGCTGTGTTCTTTTTATGGTACCCCTTGTTCATCATCAAAAAGAAATCAGTGTATAAAAACTTAATTTTAATTTTTTAGAGTTTCCTCTCTTACAAAGGAAACATGGCATTCACATTATTTCAATCCCTCCTTTAATTATGATTATTTCTTCTATAATTATTTATGTCATGTCTTTAGCAACAGAGTCTTACCTTCAAGTTTCAGGAGGCAATCAAAGGCTGTGGCAATATCTTCTATTATTTTGGGAATCTGATGGAATACCCTGGCCAACAAGTGGAAAGGAAGTTTCCCTTGCCTAGCTCTGATTTTTGCTTTATATCTTTTGGCTACAAACATGCATTCAGAGGCATATTATGTGTTTATTTCTCATTAGGTTTATGAAATAATACACGTCCAACTGGCTTCTCATACTACCTAAATATTATCTCTTTTCTCCCACCCTGTTGAGCCTTCCAACCACCTTCCCCAGTTAAAGCCCCATTTTCCCCATTTCTCCTTTGATAATGCCTGTGTCCTAGTATCCCCATTTCTAAAGCTCATTCTTCCCCTTTCTTTCCATGATTCCTTTCTATTTTCCTGGGTTATATGGTTACATCAAGATTTTGATTCACATGTAAGGATTTGGACTCAGGATCCACAAATGACAGAGAGCATGGGTTGTTTGTTGTTCTCAGTTTGGGTCACCTTACTTAGAATGTGGCACTTTTACACAGTGGCATTCTTTTCAGTGATAAAGAAAACTGAATTCATGAAATTTTCAAGTAAATGAAAAAACTTTGTTTTTTAACTTTTTCAAAAACTTTGAGAACTTCATAAATTCATTATAAGGTGTTTTGAGCAAATCCATGCCCATCCCCTCCCTTCCAATACCCCCCATATCTCCCCATCACTTTTTCTTTTTTTTCTTTTCATCTATTTATTTTAATGAGGCTTTTGGGTACTCTAACATTCCCCCCTCTGAAGAGGTAACCCTCAAATCTTTTAAGGATTAGATACAAGCTCCCAAATACTTTTGATATTTTTAGCCTTTGGAACAGAGTATGTTGCTAACAGGCCCAAGGACATGTAAGTTTTAGCCAAGAAACCAGTTCCTTTTCTTTGGGGTCTTTTTACCCTAACTGCCTAGTCAAATACTATCTCCTATTCTTATCACACCATCCTCTGAAGGGGTTACCCAAAATGCCAATAAGGAATAGGGATGCAGACCACTCTGGCTTCTTCCATGTTGAATAGGGATTCAGGGTGAGCCAATTGGAGTACCACTTCAGTGGGTCTATGTAAAAGACTCCCAAATTGCATAACTCTTATCTCTAAGGGGAAAAGAAGGTCCATGAATCATGACTAGGAGATGTGAAGGAGAAGTAAAGGCAAGAGTAATTAGCATTATAAGTCCTAGACGGGGAACTAGAAAAAAGAACATGGCAATTTTCAAATGGTCTTATGAGAGTCATTTGGATTTCTTGACAAGGGCTTCCAAAAGCATCCTTCTGTTGGGTTCTTCCTCATTTTTCTTTTGTCTTCCAAGGCTGGACTCTAGAG
>NW_008331484.1:6935410-6985305 GCF_000622305.1 Nannospalax galili | reverse complement strand
TTTATATAGACTTAAGCCTACTGCCTGGGAAGTGTAATCCCTTGAACTCTTAAAGAAGTATACTGATGACTTTACTCTTTGGTTATGCTTTCCTTTTGTGGGTTTAAGACCATACACTTGGCCCAAATAAATCAATTTATTTTTACACTTAAGGTCATCTGAGGATCTGTTCCTCAGGGGTCACACGGGCTTAGGAGGAGCTCCTGACTCCTTTCTTTTATCAGTTCCATCTATGTGAAGATAAGTCAAAGGTCCTTTTCAACCATGTTTGGCTTCACTTGGAAGCATGGAGGAAATCTTTCCTCTGTGTTGACCCTCTTCTTTGTAGACTGGACACTGGTTCAAGTCCATCTCGTGGGGTCTCCATGTCTTCCTTGAACTAGAGGACAGGTGGCTCACCACAGTTTCAGGACATTTTGAGAGATGTTCATAGTCCCCTGGAACTTGGTAGACCTTGGAGGGCAAGGGGCAAAAACTGTCCTTTAAGTTCCTCTTATCACATTAGTATAGAGCTTAAAGTATGGCTGTTAAACATCTGATAAGGTTAGTTCCACCAGTCTGATACTTTTAATTATCATGTGCTATGTAGATAAGGCTTGGGTAAAGGACCAAATATTCTCAGAATAACATTGGCTAGATTTATATTTTATTCCTCCCTTACCTAATGAAATCCTCAAAGTTTTTGTAAAAATTTTAAAAAAATTAAAAAAATATATATATTCTCAGATAAACTGATGGAAAATTTATATTTTATTCCTTAAACTAGTTGACTAAACTATGACCATAGAAATTTAAGATTATGTGTACATTATTTTTGTTTCATCCTTTATGTATAATAAACCTAAACAGACTTTCATCACTTGCTTAGGCTTTCTTATTTTTTTCTATTTTGCAAATTATCTCAATTCCCACATCCTTTTAACATCGTTTGCACTCTCATTTTCTTTCTTAAAAAAATAATTATGAGACCTAACAGCATTAACAAATAAATTTTCCATCAGTTGTGAAACTTCTAAGAAATGCTTTTACCCCCTTTTTTTGGGGGGGGGATCTTTTTGAGACAGGGTCTCCCTGTAGCCCCACCTGTCTTGGAACTCATTATGTAGACCAGGCTGTCCTTGAGCTCACAGAGATCCACCTGCTTCTGACTCCCAAGTGCTGGGACTACAGGCGTGTGCCACCATGCCCAGCTAAAAGTTCTGGTGTCAAGCCAATGTTTCATTAAAGTTTCACTGTGGAACCAATGAATTTATTGAGCTTACTTACTGAGTTAAACTGAGTGATTGTTGAGGTGTTTATATGACCTGAGGCTATGCACACTGGATAGGCTTTACCTAGCATGGGTCATGCCTTCTCTTCCTAGTCTTCCACAGATTGTATACTTTAGCCCTCTTCAAATCCAGAAGGTTCTGTATAATTAGGGTCAAATTACATACAGCTGCCTGGGAAGAGTGGCTGGATACTCCAGTAAGGGTCCAGTGACACTCCTTGGCCCTCCTTTAATGAATGAGCACAACTATTAACAAACTCAGTTGTGACGATGTTTAGCGATCAGGCTCAGCTGAATTCGTGATGATGGTAGTTATTTTATGCAGAAGTGACTGCTGTATAGCATCATCTTATTAAAAAGGACCTGGAATTTAAAAGGATTTGGTGCTAGGACCCACATATGAGGGAAAACATATGTCATTTTTTTTTTCTGAGTCTGTGTTACTTCACTTAGTATAACATGAAAAAAAATTAAAATTGGCATTTATTCTCTGAAACAGAGTTTATTTAACATACTGTCTAAAGAGAAAAAATTTAATTGCTCTGAAAACATAAGATTTTGGTAATTTTATTAATTATACTACACCTATGTAAGCTTACATGCATGTACCATATAAGTTGCTAAATAATATAAATGATATTCCTTACATTAAAAAGCAAATGGTCCCCTTCGCATTACTGAATGAGTTTCTTGATCTCTCTGAGTTCAAATTGAAACATGCATATTTAAAATTTCAAAACTAGTGTTCAGTCATGAGAGAGCACATGTGATTTTTGTCTTATGAGTCTGGGTTACTTCACTCAGGATGATTGTTTCCAGTTCCATTCATTTAACTGTGAATTTCAAAATTTCATTTCTAAGAGCAGCATTGTAACCAGATGTTCCTCCAAAAAGCTGGAGTGAATCCAGGGTGGGCGTGACGACACAGAGCACACTGGGAAAAAGGGGTGGAGCAGCCACCATATTGATCACGGGCAAATGGTGAGCAAAGAAGACTGTGGGGAGGCAGATGATGCTGGTTCATACATTTCAAATATGGAAAAGGCAAAGACTATGAGAATCCTTGTCTTTGCAGGTCACCCCCTCCCAAATGTCATATAAACTATGCAAAATCCAAATAGAATGTTTTATGTCAGTTTGTCAGTCCATGTCAGGACCAGGATTTCCAAGTGAAAAGAGATACTTTATTGAAACATGAATACTATCCCATTGCATATATGTACCAAACCCTCATTATCCATTTATCAGTTGATGGGTATCCAACTTGTTTCCAGTTTCTGGCTCGTATGAAAAAGGCAGCAGTGAATATTGCATTATGGTTAAATGGGGTAGGGAATGGGAGGTCAGACCAGAGGAGGAAATATGGGGAAGGATAAGTAACACTACAGGCCTTTAGTAAAAGCCATATGGAAACCTACCACTACAGAATCTTTATACATATACATCATAAAAAGAGATTAAAAACAATTATTCCAAAACAAGAGGGTATTGCCATTTCTAGACACATGAGCTAATAAAAATAAATAAATAAATAAAACCTTAGTGCCAGAAATCAACTGCCTCCCTAGTCACTGTTGACCAGGTGTTCCATTGACCCTAAAGCAATACTGGCCATTGCCCATGTCCTTGGTTACCCACCATAACTGGATGGTAAGACCCTATTGCTGAAGACACTACATATATAAACTCTTTAACAAACAAGGAGAAATCAAGCTGGTGCTGATTTCAGAGCCTCATCTCTACTGGCTAGTGTTCATAGCATTGGAAAGTGCTATGCATGCTACTGGAAGGAAAAAAAAATAAACCATCAAACTTACCCAGGTGTGAGTCCTGTTAACTACAATAGCAACTGTTTTGCCCACCAGTGTAGTAGTGACACAAATATGATGGGAGTAACTAACAATTATTTAATTACATTTAAGGTCTGCTTCCTAGAATGGTACCCAGACAAGACAGGGACATTAGGCTTAGAAACCTGAGGCTAAACAGGTCGCAGGACATTGAGGAGAACCTGATACTAGTTTTCTACCAAACAGTTATTATATTTAACTGACTCTGAATTGCTTATTGTTATACCCATAGATAAATGCATCTCTCAACTCTTACCAGACAAGTTTCCTTATGCAGCAGATGGTGATCAATACATAAATCCACAAGTGGCCAGTGTACAGAGAACATAAGACTACAGAGAGCTTATTCCTGAATAGGACACTTATATCAAGCTTCTTCTTCCCAAGGCTCAGGGATGGTTGTGGGATAGAGAGTCAGAGGTAGTGGATGATCACAAGGAAGCATAGTTTTCCAGACAACTGGTCAGTTACTCATATGAACTCACTGCAATTGTGACAGTATACACAAGTCTTATGCAAATTCAAACAAACAAAAGATCCCAGCGAAAACATGAGAAGTGGATAAAATGTTTGAAACCCACCTAAAGAAATTGTGGCAACAGATGACCTACTGCTGTGAGGTGTAGAGACAGTCTTTTTCAAGCATGGGACTCTTGGTAGGCTCTAGTGCATTGACCCACAGTGAAGGACATATGGGGAAACCAGCGAGGATCTATAGGTCTTATTGCATGTATAATAAAGTGAATTAAGTTGGGCAGGGGAAAATAAGGATATGTGCAGAGGAGCTCTAAATGCCATCAATTTATAATGTATGCATATTGCAAAATATCAATTAAATAAAGAGAAAATGATCATATGGGTAAAATATATCTGATTCTGTGAAAGGTTGGCATTTTGAACCCACACACACCTCCCCCTCAACACACACATTATCTTTATATTTTATGTACTGAGTCTTAACTGGACTTTGCTGGAGGCAAGGACTCCATTGGTCCATTGAGAAAGGTTATTTTTCGTTTTCCTATGATTTTGTCTGGATCGTTTGCTCTTTCCGAAAATCCCAAGGACTTTTTTAATGTTTGCACGTTATTTAAAAGCTCAAATGTCTGAAAACTTTTGATAAAAGTGTCAGGAATAGAAGTTTTGTAAAGCAAGTTAATTAACAAATAAGTTCTGTGGAAGTACACTACAGTCTTTAAATTCCAAAGACACTTTACAATTCTAGTCTATAGTTCTTAGCAGTTTTACATAGCCTTGGTTCCATCTCATAACAAAATATCTAATTGTTACATAAATGTGACCTTACTCTTTGCTAATTGTGTGAATAACTTGTATGTATAAACCTCAGAATAAGTGGGTAGAGGGGAAATGGTTAATGTAATAGAGACAAAATTGGAATGGTAGTTTACAGGAGCTAGAGAAAAGGGAATGAGGAGTAAATTTTCATTAGTTTGGAATCACCAAAAAGTTCATTTCAGTTGATGTATGTTGGTAATGGTTATATAACATTATGAATAAATTCAAATGATTCTAGAATGTATGCTTAAAATGTTTAAAACAATAATTTGGCCATTACATATTTTTGAGAGACAGAGAATTTAATTGATCTCATGTTTAAAAACTCACTTGGCATGTTAAGTGCTTAATCTAACCTCAGTCATATTCATATCTCTCTGCACCTAGCAAAACCATCATATAATGTAATAAGGAAGTTATCTGGTCTATAAACATTATATTTTCACATTTAAGTATGTTATATTTCTTTAAATTTTAGAATAGATAATTCATTCATTGAGATATTAATTTGTGGAGGATGTGTAAGTTTATATACATGCTACTATCATAGATTATCACAAACTGGGTGGCTAGAAAGAACAGAAATATATTCCCTTTCAGTCACAGAATCCAAAATTCCAAATAACATTTTAGGTGATCTCCAAGAGAAAAATGTGTTCTTAACATCACTTAGTTTCTGGAGACTTGCACAGTCTTAGGCTTATGAATAAATCATCCTAGTAGCTGCCTCTGTATTCACAACCCCTGTCCAACTTAAATTCCAAAATAATATCTTCATCTCAAATTCCTTAAGTTAATTACATCTACTCAAACACTAGTTTCCAATAAGGTTACATTTGCAGTTTCTAAGGAATAGAAGAAAATGGACATAGCTTCGTTTCTTTATTAGAAGGGAGTCACTGTAGAATCTGCTGTGATTATACATTGATCATAATTTTCTCAAGTACAAATGGCTAGTTTGTAAGCAGTATTATCTTTGAACTGGGTCTTTGCTTCTTGCCACGGTTCTCTATTATCACTTATCAGTTCAATGAACAGCTTAAATTATGTATAAAACCAGTGACTTATTTGTTCACAACCCTTTAGCAATGCCCATATCCTGTACTTCATCTCACATAGCAGAAAACAAGTGCTTGAGTGTTCCTGCTGAGGCCTGCAAGATCTGCTATTTCCCTGTTACTTAAACTTTTCTGACTTCTTTCAATGTTTTGAGGCTCATGTAGTCTGCTAAATCTACACCATTCATTTCTTGTTCTTTGTTTTCACCAGGCAAGAATCCAACTTGAATTTGTTATTCCTTCTGTTTAAAATACTTTTCCCTAAGCAACCATAATTATTGTCAGTTGCCTTCTTATCTTTGTCCAAACATTATGCTCTCCATGTTCTCTCTATTTAAAAATATTTTATTATTTTTATTTTATATTATGTGTATGAATATATTGCCTGTGTGTGTGTACACCTGTGTTGTGTAGTGCCCATGGAGGTCAAAGATGGCGTTGGATCCCCAAGAACTAGAGTTACAGATGGTTGTTAGCTACCGTGTGGGTGCTGGGAATCAAACCTAGATCCTCTGTAGGAGCAGCCAGTGCTTTTAACTGCTGAGCCATCTCTCCATTCCCTCGAGGTTCTTTCTCAATTCATTTGCTTTCTTCCAAATTGTCCATCACTTTTAAATATAATGTATAGTTAGCTTACTTTTGAATTTTCTGCATTTTATTCTTATTTCACTAAGTTGGAACTTCTAGAGAACGATTTTTGACAGCTTGATTCATAACTGTATGTATGCAAATAAAACAATGTTTGAGATGTTAGATCTTCAGTATATAATGGTTGAATTACTTAATTTGTGAATAAGTCACTGTGTGTTATTCACTTCTATAGAAATGATCAGCAAAAACATAGACAAATATTTCCCACTTTATTGTATTTTTACTAATATAAGTATTAATATAAATTAATATAAATCAGTGTTCTATATAAAAATAGTATTCATAATGACAATATGAAATGAGAGTATGTTTTGATAAAAATATTCAGACACAGGAAAAGCAGACTGCTGAGATAATTCCAGTATAAAACCTAAAGGAGAAAGTAGATTCATCAAGAAGGCATAAGTTTAGTGCTTTGGTATGAAATATTAGAATTGAATTCATTCTCTCTAGGTTTTTAAAATGACTTTTTTTCATTCTTTAAGAACTCCATATAGTATATCTTGATCATATGCAGAACCTTGCCACATCTCCTCCAAAATCCACCCCCAGCTCCAGACCCCATCTCATTTCATGTCCTCTATTAATTTTTTCTTAAAGCCTATCAATCTAATCTGTGTTCCCCAAATAGTTTCAAATGTTTTTGTTTTCCCTTCAGTGTGAACAACCTAATTAGCTCCAAATTGCCAATAGTTCCTCAGCTAGGAGTAGGGTTTATGTTTAACTTCCACCTCCATGCTGGGATTTTGTCTGGGTTGGGCTTCTGTAGGCCTTATGCATACTGTCACTGTGGGGTCACGTGTGAAAGTACATGTTATGGTAGTAACCAATCACTACTTATTGGATTTAAGGCCCTCTTTACAAGATGGAGCCCATATTTGGCACTATTATCAGGGTCAAGAACCCTTGGCTAGACAGGTAACAGGCAATAGGGGAAAAGCCACTACTCTTATTCTCCTATATGGACATAGTCGTAACTGAATATCCAGTGACTTGTTGCTATACCCACAGATTAGTGTGTGTGTGTGTCTCAACTCTCACCAGAGAAACTTTCTTTGCAGATGTTGAATAATACAGAGACCCACAATGGCTCTCCAATATATATTGGAAAAAAACATATCCATAGGAAATAAGAGAATATGTAAAGGGTTAATCCCCTCTTCCTGGGATTGTGTTTAGATAGCACAAACATTTTAGGATTGTAAAGTTAATGCATACCACCAATGTGCCAGGAAATTAACTAGAGTGTGTATTTTTCTCTGGAAAATTGTCGTAGCATAAAGAACTGGATTTCTATACTTTTGGCAGGCTCTATATCAGTATAAAACATCTTTAGTATCTGATCCTCTTAAGAGATAGCAATGCATGTTCAGGAAAGACGCTATATTTTACTTTTGCAAATTGCTAAGGATATAATGAAGGTATCTTTCAAATACCCTGCACTGCATCATAATTGCTTTTGCTGACTTTTTCATTTAGGTATAAAGAGTTTTGATATCTGTCATATACTGTTTCATTGTGGTTTTAAAAGAAACTGAAGTCTAGTGGGCTTTAAAACCTGAAGAGGTTAGCTGAAGTTAAAGTTAAAAATTTCTGGATCCATCTACTTTTTTAAAAGTACTTTTCTGTGGAAGAGAGGACAAAAACTATCATAAAAATAAATATGTGCTAGGCTTTCTCTTCAACTACTGAAAGTTGGCTCAAGGTCAATGAAATAATTTTGGAATACTATTGTTGGCAACAGAAAAAGAAATGTTGAAAAATGAAATAGCCATTCAAACTTCCTCTGCTACAATTTCAAAAGAGAGTCCAAATAATTTTCCAAAGCAAAAGATATTAAACCATTCATCTGGTTAGCTCTCCAATGTATTTAATTCCATCTACAAAGATCCAATTTCAAGTTAAATTCCTAATAATTAATTGAACATTTTTTGTTTAGAGTTTGATATTATACTGTAGCTGTAGTAAACTAATGCAAGGCATGATTCTTTTATTAAAGGGACACTGGCATAGTGTTTTACCTGCCTCTATTCTCTCAAGGTATAGCACGTAGTCTGTTCCATTTGTTTAAATATTGTGATAAATAGTTAATTATTGTTACATGTCCATATTCCCATGTATCAGCATCCTGTGTGATAAAATGAGAAATCTAATTTTCATCTTCCTGGCTGCTCTGTTTATTTCTCTCAAGTGGCTCAGAACATGGGAAGAGAAAAGAAGAAAGTCAGTAGTTTTCTGTCCTGCTTTGACCTATTGTGCTAGATTAGAGTTTCGTTATTTAGATGCTTAATTTATAAAACATTAGGATTTCATTCATAAATAGCACAGGCAATGACAATTTTAAATAGCTTTAATTATCTATAAATAAACTAAAATAATTATTAAGATTTTTAACTACAGATATGTCTTCCTATGAAATATTTTGATATGATTTATGTTTTTCAACTATCAAATGGAAAATAAAGAAATTCCTGTTCAAATAATAACCCTCCATACACTTTGGTAATTTTAAATCTCTAATTCTTCATTTGTGATTAATCAGGACAAGTTACTCCATATTCTGAAAACGTCCTGTTTTGTTTACTAATTCCACCAGTGGCCCACAGTTAAAAAATAACCAGTGTTAAATATAGTAAGTAAACCTAACTTCTGCCAAGAGGAAAAATAAAGAATGTTAGTACTTCAACTCACTACTGTTATCAATAAAATCCTTAGCATCACCCTCAAAGATTTAAATTCTAGCTCATATTAAAGGACAAAGTCTGCTATAATTTTCTGTCATTTATTCAAATATTTTCATTCTTATGATTGTGTTATCATATCTTGTTTTATTCCTTTTCTTTTTTATTATAATTATGTCTGTCACAATTCATCCAATAAATACCAAATGTTAATACAGGCAGTTAGGGGCCTGCCCATATTCAAATCCCAAAAGGACAACTAAAAAATACCAAAGAATGGCCTGCTAGAAATTTCAATGCTGCTGACCTCATTTAAGGGGCTGTCCTGATACCTGGCTCAAGCCATGGCTCAATTCTAGGAGCTGAGGAACAGCTGGAAGGGGCAGGGCAGATAGTCAAGTGGATAGTTTTTTTTTTTTTTTTTTTTTTTTTTTTTTTTTAATAATATCACATTCTGAGTTAAAAAAGAAGGAACCTTGAACATTTTAGAGACTCCTTTCTTTGGGGTAAACTCTTGTCCTAGGCACTGTCTCCTCCATTTCCCTAACCTGTCACCTCCTAATCCTAGAGGCTCTCCCACCACAATCAAATCTCCAGAAATAATTCAAGGGGCTAAAACATGTCGGCTATGGCCTCATTTGCTGAACCAAATCTTCAGGGAGAACTCCTGGGTGAGGGTGTTGATGGAATTGTCCCCAAGTGGGAAAAGAAGAGAGAAAATGGTAGATATTTTAAAGTTGTTTTGTATAATATTTATTGATTCAGGAAGCAAACACAAAATTCTGATTAAAATTTCTTGGGAACTAAAATAATTCAACATGAAACAGTAAAGCAGACAATTATGAGAGAACAAATAGTTAATAAAAGTCTCCAGAATTTTGCTCATCAATACCAGCAAGGCAGTCATTGTATAATATTTCAATATTTTCTAAATCCCACATTGAAGCAGACAGATAAATAGCAAAGCTAAAATCCCATGGACAGTATTTGTGACAAACCTAAGTAACAAAGTATAAGCAAAAAGCCAAGTTGTGGGCAGCCAGAGAGAATCTACCAGTAGTCATAAGTCAACATGGCATCAGAATAGGTGAAGGGAAGCAGCAAAAGCTCCAAATGGTCTATGACTAAGAGAGCAGGATAATAGTGTGGATGACAGACAGCCTTGCCGATTCACCACAGCTGGAAATGGAAGAGGCATTGCCTGGTTCAATACTGGGCAAATGTAAAAGTACTTAAGCAGAATCTAAATGTGTCAAAGCAACTCAAGAATAACCAGCCAATGACCCCACACTGTGAAAAGACTTCTCACTAAAGGACATATTCTGAAAGTGGAATCCATACCATACAGAAGAGGGACAACAGAAAGGGAAAGACTCAGATAAAAGGAGAAACGACATTTCCTTATTTCAAAATTTGACCCACACTCTCTGATGATGACAAGGAAATCACAAAGACAATAAGGATTCTGAGGGCAATAAGATTTATCACAATGCGGTAGTCTAATGAGATCTGCATGACAAAATCTGTTGACATGCCAAAGTGGATGTGGGAAATGTCACTGGGTGCCACTTCAAGATGAAGAACGACAAGCAATCAATGGATGCTGAGGGGGGCAGAATCAGTTTTCTCCAGGACTAGCTACCTGAGAGGTTATCTAATCCCAAGTGGGCATTTCTAAGGGTACACACAAGAACTAATAAATGGATTTATGCATATACATGCATAAGTGTATTTATAAATTATGTAACAATAACAGCCAAAGAAGGGGACAAGAAACTGAGAGGGACTTGGGGGCATGGAGAAGGTTGGAGGCAGGCTGGGAGGGATGGCAAAAAAAAAAAAATATTCATGTGTGGAATTTTCTAAAATAATATAAAATATATTTCAAAATAACTGTCTAGCTTTTCTAAAATTTAAAACTAATAAGAGAATAAGTAAATATTGATTTACAGTCCTAATGAATTAAAATGTGTGGAGCAATATAGGTTTGTAATAAACAATGAAATGAGACAATCACATAATCACAAAACAAGATAAAAACTCTGTGATTAGTACAAATACTTTTTCATCTAGCTCTAGGAAATAAACAAAATGTAAAATGTATTTAGATGGATGAAGACAAAACAAGAAGTAATGCAAGAATACAACCTCAAAGAAATTAGATGGTAAAATAACCATTTTAGTTCCATATGTTAAGTTGAAATGAAGATAAAAATGATTAAGGAGAAAATTAAATGTCTGCTATATCTACAAAAGACCCATATATTTAAAACAACAGTCACCGAATATGAGAAAAAGACACTAAAATTTATCATTCAAGAAACTTTCCTAATATTAAGAAATGGTAGATGTGAAAACATCTCCAGAACTATGAATATTAATTTGCAACGACTAAGAATATATTTGCATTCTAGTAAAATCACTGGAATTTCAAAAAATTTCTTTGGAGATTTAGGGAAAAGTGTGGATGATTTATAAAGCAAATTATACCTTATTGTTATCAGACTTCATAACAAAGATGCCTTAAGAAAAACGAAGCCACATATTTAAGAGCCAATCTTTGTGCTACATATTCAAGAAAATTGACCTTCAAGCAGCAAGGTAGTACTAAGCACTGATCATCAAGTAAAAGCTGATAGAATATCGATGCATATGGGCTTTAACGTAGTATCCCCTGAACAGCAACCTAAAGTCAAGATGACTGAAGAGATACTTATCTAAAGACTGGAAATGTAAATGAAGTGCAAGCTTAGTTGTTAACACAAGAAGGAGGGGGAAAAGTCCAAAACGTTGAACATGAGTGAGCAAATTGGGTACCAGTTTTCACAGGGTTTGTAGAGCCAAGGATGAAGATCAGGTGCATGTGCAAATATTCAACATTGCAAACCGGCTTCCTAGGAAGGTGGTGGCTCTATAAAGAATGCTAACTGAGGGATTTGTATGTTCATCTGCTGCAGCTGCTGTGACAAGATTTCTTATTTTGTATATTTCTTAGCAATTAAACGTTTTCCTTACATTATGGCTGAGGGGAAAAAAAACCTTATGATAAGTTTTTAATAGGAAGTGAGAACTTAGTTAGTTTTTTTAATTATTTATTTAATAACCATTGTTCGCTCACTGTTTCATGTTCAAAAGTAAGATATCACCAGGTGTGGTTTCTGGGGAGCTCTCTCTTCTTAATGCTGATGGTCACATTCTGCTGTGTCTTTACATAGACTGTTTATTACATTTTTTCCATTGTTTTATTTTTTATTTTTATTTTTTATTATTTTTTAAATTATTTATTTAATAACCATATAATTAGAAGAAGCATTTCATTACAACAGCATTGACATATTCAATAACAATTTCCAGAGCTAAGATGCATCTCTTTCAAAATTGGCTGTAATTTTTAGGTTTACAGTTGAATTATAGATTTAATATGATATTGTACTCAGTTTAAACCCTATAAGACATAAAATTAAATGAGATTTTAAACTTTAAAAAATATCTCCATTTCATTATTAAAATACATAGTTTCACACAGAAAAATTCATTTTTAATACAACTGACACTAAGATGCACATGCGTTTCTAATCTCTATATATCTGATTATTACTAGTCACAGTTGGTTACTTTCGAGCTCCATGGCATCTGAGCATGGATATACAGTCATCAGGTAGATTTCAATGGTAGTGTTTTTCACATCTACTAATTATTAAGGAACAAATTTTTATGCTTTGAGAAATTTTTTTAAAATTTTTTTACACCCACTTCCAAGATAGCACCCTCCCATAGCCTCCCTCCCCCCACTAGAGCCCTTATACTCTGATATCCCTGCTACTGTCCCCTGTGCTGTCGGCACCCCCAGCCATTCACCACTACTTGCCCTTTTTTCCATTTTTGTAAGGTTATAATTCCTACAGACTAAAGCTCCAAACTTATGAAATCAATCTTTATTACATACTTATAGAGAGTATTTCTAAATACAGTAACAATGAGAGGTGACTCTTCAGCATATGAAATGTATAAAAACACAATCCCTTCATAGTAGAGAGAGTGTATCATATGGAATGAAGGAAACAATCCATCATGAGATTTTCTAATTTGGTTATTTTCAACATCCAAGTAACACTAAGTAATGCCACAGAAGAGATAAAAGTCTAAGATAGTGAAAACCCTGAAATCTTAGATTTAGTCTGGGACTATACTATTTACTTATGTAATATTTACTTGCTCCCTACACACAGGTGGGGAGGGGGAGGGAGGGAGGGGGAGAGGGAGAGGGAGAGGGAGAAGGAGAGGGGAGAGAGAGAGAGAGAGAGAGAGAGAGAGAGAGAGAGGAACCATTCACCAAAAGAAGCTGAAAGGAAATAAACAAACTAATAACAATGACTACCTCCAACACCCATATTGCAAACCTCATCCCTTAGAGAAATGTTGCTTCCCGGAATGGAGCAGTAAATATACAAGATTGTATAAAATAACTTGTCATCTTCCTCGATGGAAAAGGAACTATCAAAGATAGAAACAGTCACTTCAGATAGTTCCAACCTAACAAAGAAAAATACTGCTTCAAAATAAGAAATAAAAGCATCAATAAGGAAAACCGTTGAAATGGTTTGTAAGTATATTTATGCTTCATTTATTTTCTTTTTAGTTTACAACTATTAAATAAAATAATTTTAATTAATTTTTATTGATTTTTATGAAGTTCATGGAATGCATATTTAGATTCCCTGCTATATCTGTACCCCCTCTTACAAGCCCTCAACAAATTTCTATACTTTAATATGTTTATTTTAAAGACTAATAAGGAAGTGATTCATTATACTAACAAATGGAAATAGAGGCACATTACCAAGTTTGCATGCCCTACCTTTCATAAAGGAACTGTACCATTGGAAAAACATGTGTTTTAGAAGATATATCACTTCATATAGATATCTCCAGTTTTTTTTAGATAATGGGAAAATGTCATTATTTTGAAAGCTCAATGAATTAATGAATTAATGTAATGAATCTAAGTTATAGCCATCAGGAGAGAGATAGGCAAACAGTGAGTGGCCCCTGATGAACAATCACTCTAAGCGACTACCTTTAAGCCTCTAAATCCAGTTGCATATCATCAGAGATAACAGTGAATAGATACACATTATAAACTGCAAACAGGCATGCAGCCATCAGTATTTACTACAGAAATCTACAGGTTAAATACTTAATAATTTTTAATACATATTTTGAGCTCTACTATAGGAATATAGTCAGTACCATGCAGACTTTGGAGCTAAGAAAAGAATGATTGGAAAGCCTACTGCATACTAAAGAGAAATAATGATTTCTCTTTAAAGAGGTTGGAAAACAGTAAGATGATAAGAGAGTGCCTATTATAAATAGGGACTTTTTTTCTTTTTCTTTCAAATTTCTATTTATTTATTTTCTATTTAGTATATGAATGTTCTTAAAAATATTTTTAAATATTTTATTCAAATTTAGACACCCTCCCCCTTCCACGCCTCCCATTCCCCCACTGGACCTCATGCAATTGTTTTTATTTTTTTAAGTATTATAGTATATCTTTATCAGTTCTATGCTTCCATTCCCCAATACTGTATTTGACAAAAGGTAAGTACTAAAAATCTCAGTGGTTTTTGTTTTATATGCATGCATGTGTGTATGCATTTATGTGCATGTTAAGGAAGAATAATATTTATGTCTACATTATTTATTATTTGTTGCGGTAGGTGGTTAAATTTCCCTACTCAGATTTGAGTCGTGTTGGTAAGAAAATATAGAGGTAAATACACATCATATTTTACTAGGAGCAGCATTCACTGTTTCTAGCTGTAGCATTACATTTTTCCTCAGGTATTTCTCATTTATATTTAGAAACCAAGACATGCAGGGCATGGAGAAAAACAGAGTATAACTAGCCATCTGAAAACATAATAATATTCCACAAAGCAGGTGCAAAACTATGATGTGATAAGAAACATTATGACATAAGTATTCAGAGCTCCTGAGAGTGAAATCACATTAAGCAAATCCTCAGAGAAGATTTCATAGGTATTGCTCCATGAAATCTTCCATTTTAGACTTTATGTAAAGGGAAATTTCAAAAAGGCCATGTATTGTTTAGAATATAGAAGATTATGTCTTTGGAAAACTCTAAGTTTTGTTGAATTTCTGGCTCTTTCTATTTCACTGAATTGTTTTCTGCCAAACATATCACATCTCACAACCACTATAGGGACACCTTAAATGACTTAGGAGTAGGTCCCTGTAGGAAAGAAAACTCATTAAACAGTTCTGTCAATGATAATATCAAGTGACTCTCACTGTTTCAGGTGTTGTGATTTTACAGCTCTGAGGATGAGGCAAGAAGATCATGAGTTTGACTTGATCCTGGACCACATAATGAAATAATGTTCATTCCTGCCTTCACCCTCCTTCACAAAAATCACTACCCTGGACACTGATCCAATAAGTGTCAGAAAAATCATTGAAAGACCATCCTTTTGGAAGATAAAATGAAGTCTGCATTCCTTCACCAGAAACGCATGAACTATAGATAACCAACATCTTTAAAAAAACAAAAAAACAAAAAAACAAAATGTCAACTATCCTTCACATACTAAACTGTAGGAAACTATTTACCAACTATACATTTCATAAATGGTCATCAAGTGAGCAGAAATGTAAATTTTATATTAGCCACACTAATGAGTGAATCATGAAATGCATTTATGAATTTTTAATGAAAAAATGGCTCAAGGATTACTGCAGAAAGGGTTACAGAAAGACTGTAAGTGGCAGAGGTAGTGAATGACCACAAGGAGAGTTTTCCAGGCTTCTGGGAACTTGTTCATAGTGGAACAAGGGATGATAATAATGCATCTCTCAGCTCTCATCAATAATGTTCCCTCATGTAACAGAGGGTAACAAACACAAAGGGCCACAAATGACCAAAGCTTAGAAAATAAGAGTCTGCAGAGTGTGGGCCCTTGAACAGAACTCCTGTGTTAAACTTCACCCCCACAGGGATCAGGGTTCATTGCAGAAGAGTGGGCAGAAAGATCTTAAGAGCCAGGGCAGGTAGTGCATGACCATATGTAAATGAAGTCTTACAAGCTCCTGGGACCTTATTCATGTGAACTTACAGCAGTGGTGAGAGCGTACACAAGATCCATGCAAACTCAGTCAGACAAAAATCCACATAGAATTGGGGAAATGGGTAAAAAGTCCCAAGTTTAGCGGAGGAACTATTGGCACCTGATCACCACTGAATGAAGGAGAGTTGGTGTTATTTAAGAGTTGAATAGGTGGACCAGGTTCCAGTTCACAGACTCACACAGAAGGACATTGGGGATTACAAATTAACTTGATAAGACAAATTTGTCTCTGTGTGTGTGTTTGTGTGTGTGATATATATCTATATCTATATCTATATATCTAATCTATATCTATATATCTAGCTATCTATCTGTGCAGAATGCATGAAATCTTGTGGGAGTACTATGGGGGTTCATATTATGGAGACGGTCTAAATATGATCAAGATGCATTGTATGAAATGAACAAAAATAATGAAAAAAATATTGTGTATTTTTAGTTTTAACATGTGAAATGTTAATATTTGAGTTAAAATGCCATTAAAATTAGTTTCTGTTCACCTCTCATGTTGTTGCAAAAACTAATTACAATATGAAAAGATGGACAACAAAAATGAAAATTGCAATAATTGAAAAATTACTGAAACATTTTTAATATAATTTTTATTAATAAAACCTTAATAACAGTCCAAAATAAGTAGATATACTACATTTTCAAAAACTGTTACGAAGTCTCTCTCAAAACCATTAATCATCCACCTGATTTCTTGTCATCTTCCCACTGGGCAAATTATTTTTGTCCTATGTTATATTCAAGCAAACTGAAAACTAAGCCTGTTGGGGTCCATCCTGTCAGTGACAGTTCCATTTCTCAAACATAGTTAAATCAATATGAACGTGACATGTTCTAATCCTAATACACAGTTCATGAAAGTTCATGAAAGAATAACCTTATTCAAGGGACAACTGTATACAGACAAGTCTCACAAAAACAAACTCCAACAGAAAGAAAGATATTGAGTAGCTGTGCCTTAAATCTGAACTCATGAGTGATGTAACTGCATGTGCCAACATCACTAGGATGTCTGAGATGAACCATTTTTGCTTTATTATAAAAATCAGTATATATCATAACACTTGGTACAAAGCAAATACTAAATAAATATTAATAGGCAATCATATGGCTATGTGCCTAGATGGATACCTGGCTGGTGGAATAAAATTGAAGAAGAAAAGTGAATAAAACTCAGAAAAATGAAGAAAAATGACCATAATGATGGTGAATGTACAGTATTTAACAGTCTCTAGATGAGTGGTTTTGAATCATGTTACCAGTGAACCTTAGAACATGACCCATTCCATAACTTCCATTGTTGGTGGCAGTTTGTTTTCAGCAGGTCTCCCTGACACAATTGCCTCTTGAATAAAGATTCTCTTTTTAATATATATAATATATAGCTTATTTGTATGTATTTACTTAGTTATAAATTATGTTAATGAAATGCAGTCTAGGTATATGAATGCCATATTGGAAACTTGAAATCTAGAAAATTTTACTTTGGTTAATTTGAAGGTTAGTTCCTTTTTGCCTTCTCAAAATAAAAGAAACAAGCCAGGTAATTTAAGCCTGAAGGAAGCAACTTTTTTGCCTTAAAACACTGAACAATTCACACTGTGAGTACAATTAATTAAACACAAGTTCTTAATTCTCTGATAAAGCTTATAGACTTAGCTCTCCTCAGAATGATCACCCAAATTCAATGAACAAAATATATAAGACTACAAAAGTAATTATCTCGAAATACTTATTAAAATATTTCAATTATAATTCAGTAGAATAAGATATGCACTTCTTGATTAAAACACTAGATATTAATATCCTGTGCTCATTATGATATACTGCCATTTGGAGTAGCTGTATTTCAGCGTCATCTGTAACAACTTCAAACAGAAATGAAATGAAAATATATGAATGATAGACTAATGCATTTTTCTCAAAGTCTGTGTTAAGAAAAGCTAAATTTCAGTGAGAAGTTAGTGAAAGCTAGAATGAATGTTGCAACAACATCTCCATAGATCTAAACTCTATTTATGGCTAAGTGGTTGGGGGATTAAAACTTAAGTTAAAATCCTCTGAAGTAAAAAAAAAAAATGTTTTTACTTTGCCCTCTATTTCTTTAAGATAAATAAGTCACTGTAGAACCAGCCTAAATCATACTCTGTTTATAATAGCATATTTGAAACATTAAATGATGTTATATTTAAATCATTTAGGTAGGTTAAATTGTCAAAATTAATAAATTGCATATAAATAATAAAATCATGTTTTGACATTAATATCTCTTCTACAGATAATTAGAATAACTTTACCCTAGGTATAAATTTGGTATTCATAGAGAAAAGGAAACCAACTAAGTGGATATCATGTTTTGAGAATTATAAGTAAATTTTTAAAGTTTTCAGTTACTTATTCTAATGCCTTTCATGTTTGAAAATAATTTATCTTTAACAAACTTAGGCTTTGTAGCATTTTTAACTGCACATTCTTTATAGACCTGAATTTGGCCTGTTGAGCCTAGCAAATAATAGAAAAACGTAGAATTTCTATGACCATCTTACTAATCAATTGATGTTATAAAACTCTAAAGACAAGTAGGATATGATGTTTGTCAACAAACCACCAGAATTAAAGTTAAAAATAACGATGTAATAGCTACTTTAATATTATTGCATTATATTACTTTTGGGATTTCCTTATTTATTCAGAAAAATGTATTTAAGTTACCATATGAGTCTGTTAGTCTCAAGAGAAATGCAAGTAGACAATAGATCTTTCAAATAATAGGTAGTCATATGAAGCAAGATAGTTAGGACGCACTCTTTACAGAATGGTAGTAAGAGAATTCACCTCCAAGTTTAACTGAAGCATAAGTACCAGCAAACTTTTCCACATTGCAAACCACTCTGTCACTCCCAGTTTTTATTCCATTACACCTAATTTACATTCCATGAATAGGTCTTCTGTACCCTATGCGTGGCAAGTGAACCTCTTAGAAACTGAAAGCACAGCAGTGAGCAAGATGAACCAGTATTTAATAACACTGAAATCTCAGAAATATAGTGACACTAATTAGATTAAAATATCATCAGATGTAGCCATACAGCATGAACAAATAACAGTTTATCATATTATAAGAAAAGTATTTTGACTAGGAGAATTCCTATAAATTATATATATGATATATACATATACAAGACACTAGAATTGTGTATTAAACTTCAAGTTGTATTATTAACCCATATGTTGTTAAGCATCCTAAGATTAAAAAAACATTAGGAAGGATGAAAAATAATGAACCACACTATTATAAATCTTAAAACTAAACAAGGAAATTATGCCAACACAGGATCAAAGAGCAGGAAGGCCAAATACCCACACAATTTGGGGATGACAGAAAGGTAAATGTAATATTTACTAAGGATGGTTAAACAAAAACATAGCTTTAATAGTGGAACTCTTCATGAACAGATAATACTGCTCCCAGAAATCACAGATTTTTAGACCAAAATCCCAGTGCCAAATATAGGTTTACTTCCATATTAATTGTTCACCAGGAACACTGTAGAGGTTCTCAAATCAATACTGTCTGTTGACATTGTTCTTTGTTGCTCATTAGAACTAGATGATAAGACCCTCTTAGTGAAGATGTCATACCTCTTGGATATAGGACACAGAGAACTCAAACTAGAGCTGATCTGAAAACATCCACAATGCCGGTTCACATTCATAGTGCTGGAAAGTGCTATGTAGACTGATGAAAGAGAAAAGTCATCAGTGCTCTTTCCCAACTCTTGATCCTGATTATTAAAACATGGAAGTTCCAAGCAAGGATGTCTACCAGTACAATAGTGGCAAAACTGTATAGGGGGTAACCAACCACATACCAATTGATTTCAAGGTTTTTCCCTCAGGAGTGAATACATGCCTGGTATTGTAAACCATGTCCCAAAGCTACAACTGATGTCACAAGCACAAAAGGGGATTGTAGTATTGTTATATGCTTAGATGGACTTGAAGTCAAATTGCCTTTAAATATTTATGCTTATGACCTTGAACTAGTGGTATTCTCAGCCTTGGTCAGAGAAGCCTCTTTTGCAACAGTCAATGAAGAGACTCATAAATGGTCAAAGTACAGAGAATATGTGACTATTGGAGTGTTCTATACTAACAGAAACATTTATAACACTTTCTCCAAGACCCAAGTAGTATCATAAAAGAGAAAATGTACAGACTGTAAGAGACTAAGTATATGGAGAAATCTTATGAAGTGCTGTTTCTAGATAGGATGTGTTCATTGTAATAAAATAAAAAATAATTGATTTAAAAAAGAATTTCCAGTATAACTTAGAATGTAAGTGGTAAAAGGGGATATTCATGAATTTTTCATAATCTTGTGGAAATCGATTTACTCCTTCAACAGTAAGTATGATGTTAGCTACAGAAATTTTTATATGTTCTTTATTAAATTAGAGTTCCCTTTTATCCTCAAATGGCTGAGATATTCACAGTTCTACCATGATTTTATACAATACTCCTTCTGTTTCTATTAATATAGTTTTGTATTTTTCATCATTAATGCTATTGATATGATCCTTTTTACCTTAGTTCACTTTTAGATGTTAAAAACTCTATTAATCCCAAGGTAAATGCCAGTTGGTTATTGCATATGAACATTCAGATATGTGACCATATTGTTTGCTATTTTTCTGTTGATGGGTTCAATATATAATTAAATGTCTATTGATTTCATTTAATGACTTGGAACTATTTCTTCTTCAACTTTTTGGCATAGTTTGTGAAATAATAATTTATTTTAGACATTTTTAGACATTTCTAGAATTTGCAGTGAAATTTTCCTTAAACTGTCATGTTGGTCTGTTCTGTTTATTGCTGGTTTTTCATCTCACTTGTTGATATGATAAAACTATGAACCTCCTTTTAGTTGCTCACCACCAAAATCTTCATTGTTTTGCCAGTACCTTTAGGCTTCAACTGCTTTTTCTAATTTGTTTTATTCTTGAGAGTTTCATACATGCGTATTGTCTTTGCATTATTTCCATCCCTCCCAGTTTCCAACCAATTAATCCTATGTCCCCACTGACTCCCGCTCAATTTCTTATCTTATTATTTGATAATAATTGTTACATACTACATATACATACATGCTTTTATAAATACACACACCTATATGTGTGTATATATGTGTGTATGTTATTTATATAATATATATATTTATATATAAAGCAGAGTCCTTTAAGTGGTGTTTATGAGAACATGTGTTTAGTGGTTAGATAATCTCTCAGAAAGCTAGGCAAGGGAGCACAGTGATTCTTCCTCCCTTAGCATTCATGGATTGCCTGTAGCTCTTCATCTTGAGGTACAAAACCATGACATTCCCCCCGTCCACCCTGGCATGTCAACTTGCTTTGTCATTATATAGATCTCATTACACTACCATACTGTAGAGATTTCATTTGGATGTAAGTTCCTTATCATGGCTCAAATACATTAATTGGTATTAGGTGTCTTGTTACACTGGCCCTTACATTTCACTGTTCCCTCTTTTGTGAATTTCCCTGAGCTTCGGATTAGAGGTTGCATTGTACATGTGTCACTAGGATTGGACACACTCACTTGCTCTCTGCATTTGATCAGTTGTGAAACTTTGTAATAGTCTGCATTTCTTTCAAAAAGAAGCATCTTTGATGAATGTCAAGAGGTAAAGTTGTCTGTAAATAAAATATTGCACATTTAGAATACAGCAAGAAATTATGATGGTCTATGGAAGTGACAGAATTATGTTTTTTCCTAGGATCAGTGACCTTGCCAGCCATGTAGACTTGGTTATCTTCACAAAACCATGAATAATTTCTCTCGCACTGAGCAGGCCTTAAGTGTAATCAGACAACTGTCAATTATCCCCAAGATAAAAGTGCCACTTTTGTGCCAATGGAGATAGTTTCCTGGGCTGGTCATTGTTATCATTTGTAGACTCTACAGCTGGGCTGGATCATTCTATGGTTTTCTCCCTTGGAATCTTTCATAGAACCTTCTCACATTACAAAAGCTAGTTTTCAGGGAGGAGGCTTTCTGGTCAGTTCCAATTCAATTGATCCAAGTCCTGTGTCTGAAGCATGCCATGTCTTCAACAATATGGTCTTACCTTCAAGTTCTAGGGGGCAATCAAGGACTGTGGAAATAGCTTGTAGTGGTTTGGGAGTCTCATGAACTTCCCTGACCAAAAATTCAGAGAGAGGTTTCCCATGCCTGGCATTATGATTTTAGTTATACACATGCATTCACATTTATATTACATGTTGCTTTTCAGTAGGCTTATTAAATAGTGCATTTTCCTTTGTTTTTTTCATGCCACTTAAGTGTTATTTTTAATCTCTTTCCTCCTGTATGACCCTCCTTCTCCAGTTAAAGGAGCCTCATTTTTCCCATTTCTCCCTTGATCGTTTGCTATCATGCTCTTTTCTCTACCCCCTTCCTTCCCTTTCCCCCTTTGATTAGTTTCCAATATCAAATGGGTGCAAATTGAAAAAGATTATATAATCTGCAGATTATATAATATTATACATAATATGTCCACAAAATTCCACCAGAAAACTATTAGAAATTATCAACACCACTTTTGGCAAAGTGGCAGAATGCAAAATCAATTTATAAAAATGACTAGCATTTGCATATACAATAAGAGGCAGTCAGAGAAAGATAACGTAAACACTCCCATTCATAATAGTTGCAAAATTATCTAGGAATAAATCTCAAAAGACATTGAATATCTCTATAATTAATACTTTAAATCTTTGAAGAGAGATTTAACATTAGAATTTGGGCGGGACCTCCCATGCTGATGGATGAGTAGAATTAATATTGTGAAAATGACCATTCTGCAAAAAGCCCAATTTACAGATACATTGAAATCCCAATTAAAATTCTCATGACATTTTTCACAGAAATAGAAAAAATAATCCTAAAATTCATTTGGATTCACAAAAGACCCTGGATAGTCAAAGCAATCCTGAGCAAAAAGATCAATGTTGGAGGGATTACCGTAACAGATTTCAAAGTATGTTGCAGAGATATAGTAATAAAATCAGCATAATATTGGCAAAAGAGTATGATATATCAATGGAACAAAACAGAAGACCCAAATATGAGTGCATATAATTATGGCTACCTGATATTTGACAAGGATGCCAAAAATGCACACTGGTGGAAAGACAGTATCTTCAACAAATGGTACTGGGATAACTGTATCTTCACATGTGGAAGAATGCAATTCTTTTTGCCTTATACAAAAAATAAAAATAAGCTCCAAATGCATCAAAGACCTCAATGAGAAATATGAAACACTAAAACAGAGGAAAATATAAGCAGTGCTCTACAATATATAGCTGTAGGAAAGAACCTCATATATCAGACTTCTCTCACTCAGGAAATAAGGTCAGCAATTGAAAAATGGGACCTAATTAAACTAAGAAGATTCTGTACATCAAAGGAAATAACTAATAAAGTGAAGAGGAAGTCCACAGAGTGAAAAGCAGTCATTGCCAAGAATGAATCTGATAAAGGATCAATTTGTAAAGTATATAAAGAACTCAAAAAACAAGAATCAAGAAAACATATGACTCAATCAAAAAATGGGCTACACTTGATTATCTCCCATAACTTGAAGATAAGACTCTGTTTCTGTAAACAAGACATACTTCTGATGTATAACTTGAAGCAGTGGAACTGATAATAAAGCTTGAAGGTTGAATTCACAATTTTATGTCAATCAAGGATGGAGGAGACCACATTCTGTTTTTCAAAATTTATCCTTGATCAAGAAATGTACTTTGAGACT
This sequence comes from Nannospalax galili, assembly GCF_000622305.1. Lineage (NCBI taxonomy): Eukaryota > Metazoa > Chordata > Mammalia > Rodentia > Spalacidae > Nannospalax > Nannospalax galili. The sequence goes on along the minus strand of NW_008331484.1, from coordinate 6,961,493 downwards.
TTTATCCTCAATAGAATAAAATTGTACAACTGTGTAAAAATAAATAATTCTTAGAATTAATAGAAGGCAGCATGCTAAAAAATACTATGGCGATTAGTTAGAAAAATGCATAGAAACTATATTAGCCACATAAAGATGTAATAAAACAAATGATACAGTTATAAAATGGTCTATAGATCTGAGCATAGAGCTTTCAAAAGAATAAATAAAAATGGCTAAAAAGCACCTTTAAATATCTAACATCCATAGTAATTAAGTAAATGCAAATCAAAATTACTTAAGATTTCATCTAATCCCAGTCAGAATGGCAGATCAAGTGAACAAATTATACCAAACGCTGGTGCAGATGTAGGGAAAGGGGAACCCTCTTCCACTGTTGGGATAATTTGAACTGGTGCAATCACTGTGGAAATCAGCATGGATACCTCTTAAAAAACTAAAAATAAATCTACCATATGATTAGGTTATGCCACTCCTTGGCATATACTTATACAGACAATAGCATGTAATGCTGAGAGATAGGTGGGTTCTCATTGGCCAACAACTCCAAAGTAGGTAACCCATTACTAGCACTGAGCTTTTTATTTGTTAGCCTGTGGTGTCTTGGGGCAGTCACCTTGTTACAGGATAACTACAACTAAACTCCTTTTCTGTATGTGTATGTGTATGTATGTATTTTAGGAAATTTCTAGAATAAAAATAATGCAATTATAAAGTGAGCACTACACTTCTTGAACACATGTTGTCAACATAAAGTTTCTGAAACAGGAATAACAATTTGTGATACACAACCATTTCTAAAAGAATCTGTCACTCTAGATAGAAACTGATGATTTTTCAAAAGTCTTCAGTGTTAGTTATCCCTCCTAATTTACCCTGCACTCCTACACCCTACTCCGCTTAACTTCTCCATAATTTCCTTTTATTCCTTTATATCAATGTTGTCTATTGTCCTTATCTTGAAATCTCACCCATGTTTTATTGCATGAGAATTTCATATATGCAAATAGTATGTTTTGATCAATTTTACCCACCATATCTCCCCTCCAATTCCTCTGCTACATTCTCACCACCTTTCTCTCCTAAATTCATGTGCTATCTTTATTTTAAACACACTGTATCCACATAGTGCTGCCTCTATGTGCATGAGTGTAGGACCATCTACTGCAGCATGAATAGCCTCTTGCGCCCCATACTGAGGAAAACTGATTTTTACCATCTATTTCCAATTCTTCCTCAGCTAAGCATGGGAATTCACGAGCTTCTCCCTCATCCCTAACGGAATTTTGCCTGGCTTGATCCTGTCCAAGTCTTATGTATGCAGTCCCAATCACTGTGAGTTCATGTGTGCAATGACCTGTTATGCTCAGCAAATACAGTTTTTCTGAAGATGTCTAAACTCATTTTTACAGACTTTCTGTCCCTTAAGTCTCTCTGAACTCTGAGACTTGAGGAAGGGGCTATGACATAAGATGCACCATTTATAGTGGAGTACTCTGCAATATATTATTCTCTGCATATTGACAAGTTGTGGTTTCTATATTAACCTCCATCTGCTGCAAAAAGTAGCTTCTCTAGTAACAGTTTAAAGATGTGCCAATACGTGGGTACAAAGCTACAAATTTGAGGGCAGTTTATATTATGTTTATTTAGCAGAGCAATACTAGTTTCTCCCACAGGGTTTATAGCAGAGGTTTGTAGTTCTGTTATCAGAATGAGGCCTGAGTTCCATGTAACAGAGAGGGCCTTAAGTACAATCAGGAAATGGTTGGTTGCTTCTATAACATTCTTCCGCTACTGATGGAGGCCGGTTCTTATTGTAGCTCACAGGATTCACAGATGGATAAATCTACTGATAACTTTACTTCCCTGAAAATATGCACTGAAAATTCTAGCACAATGAAAGCTAGCCAATAGGGATGATGTTTCTAGGAAACTACCAGCTTCATTTCCCCATGTCCTATGGCTCAAGTATACATTTTCTTCAGTAATAGAATCTTACCATCAAGTTCTAGAGGATAATATAGAGCAATGACAATGGTCTGTAATATACAGGGGATCAATGGGAACCTACTGATCAATAATATGAAAAAAGGTAACCTATATGTGACCCTTGCTTTTTATTTAATAGCCTATGTTTTCAGAAAGGGGCATTGTCCCCTAATATAATGTAACTGTTTAAGCTCATTTATACATTAATTTTTGTATATATTTTAATAAGCATCTATAATAGTTAGGTTTCCATATAACTTTTTCAAAGAGCTTTAGTGTTTTCCCACCCCAGACTCCCTCCTCTCTTTACCCACCCCTCCCTGACCACATTTAACCCTTCCTTTTCTATTATTGCCCATTCTTCTTTTATATCACCTGCATTCTATCCTCCTCTTGATCCTCCCCTTTGCCCCTCACTCATTTCCTGACCTCTATGAGTACTCTAATTCAGACACAAGTATCTAAAAGTCAAAACTAGGACCTATGTATGAGAGAAAACATGTGGCATTTGTCTTTCTGGTCTGGGTTACCTCACTTGGAATGATTGTATCCAGCTTCATCCATTTATCTAAGGATTTAATAATTTCATCATTTTTCTTTATAGCTGAATAATAGTCCACTGAGTATATTTACAGCATTTTATTTTCCATTAATCAGTTTCTGTACATCTAGGATGTTTTCATGTCCTGATTCTTGTAAATATAGCAGCAATAAATACGGATGAGCAAGGATATCAGTAGTAAGCTCTGGAATTCTTTGAGAATGCACCTAGGAGTAGTATGTTTGGGTCATATATTAAATGTGTTTCTAATTTTTTGAGGAATTTCCACACTGACATCCATACTGGCTGAAGAAGCATTTGTTATCACTTGTTTTGTTATGTTTTCCCTATTCATTCTGACTGGGATAAGACAAAATGGCAAAGCAGTATTATTTTGCATTTCCCAGATGGTTAATGATATAGAAAAAAATTTTCTTTAATTTCTCATCCATTTGCATTTCCTTTTGGAGAACTCTCACTTTAGTTTCATGTCCCAATTTTTAATGATTTTCTTTATTTTCTCTTGTTTAATTTTTAGGTTTTTTTTTTGTGTGTGTGTTCTAGATACTAACCTTCTGTCAGATATGTAGCTGATAAATATTTTCCCCATTATGTAGGCTTTAAAATGACTGATATTCAGTATTAAAATTCAGTAATAGTCATATCATGACAAAATATATCTGCTATGGTGTGAACTGGTTTTATTTGCTCTGAAACCTCAGGCTGGAATTTGCTTACATTGTACTATGGGGTCAAAATGTAATCTGATATTGATGAAGCTTTTGAGAGTTTATTATGATTAGATAAAGCCATGGTAGTGCAGCCCCTTTGATGAAATATGAGAGGATTGCTAGTAAGAGGAAGAGGGATGAGATCAAGCATACACAGGTGCCTTCTATCTCTCATGGATTTATGCCCTAAACAAGATTGGGGCTCTAGTTAGGAAGAAGGCTATACAACATACAGTCCCTTGGCCTTGGAAAGTATGAGCCAAAATAAACCTTTCTTCATGGCCTGTATTGTGTGTAATATCATGCTATTAGCAACAGAAAAAAAAAATCTAGGACAGCATCTTACCCATGTACTATGCATTTGGTCCAACCATTGTAGAATATCATGGAAGAGTCTTCTCTGTACAAAACAAATGCACAGAGTTGTTCAGTCTGTGAATTAATCAAATTATTTAACCTATATGTGTTGCTGTCTGTTGTGGCTCTACACCTCTGTCCAAGGGGGCAGGGGGAAGAAGGTGTGAGATCAATGACACAGATCTTGGGAGATACTAGCCATCAGCAGCAAGATGCCAGCAAGCTTGTTTATTGTGCCGTTAGGGCTTTCTTTTATACTCCCCCACCCCCCGGCCCAATCCTCAGTGGTTCATTTGGCTCTTTTCTCCTCTTCAATGGTGTGGTATGCTATCCTCTGTTTGCATCATTTAATGTGCTTTATGGCAGGTTTTAGGTTAGCCTGAATAACGGAAGTATTTACCGGCCCATTTCCCCACGTATCCATCCTTTTTATTTTATTTTAGACAGCCCAGTGGGAGCCAGGATGCCTTGTCCCGACCTTGTCGGCCCCACCTCGTGGGTGCTCCAGCATTTTGGACTGTGCCTGTCTTAGGTTGGCCTACTCAGTAGGTCCTTATCCATCATTGACTACCAGCCCTTGAAGGAGCTTTACCACAGTGGGTCTGTCAGGATATCGGGGTGCTTTTTAGGCTTTTGAAACCTCCGCTATCCTTGCTTGTAGAACCACCTTTGGTGGAGCATGATCTTTATTTATAATTGCCAGTAGAACCTCTGCCCTCATTTTATTAGTTTTCCATTGTCGCATCTGCTTAAGGAGACATCTCAAAAGGACAAGAATGATTATTATTGCTAATCCCATGACTAAATAAGCTACAATCCTGGAGGGATCAAAAAGATTTTTTTATATGGCTCCATACCTCCTTAATAAATGAAGCTTCCAAATCTAGAGGGTTGACCTGGGTGTAATTAAGGGTGATTATTTGTTGGGTCATGGTCAGTGAAAGATTAAGGAATTCTTGTGACCAGAGCCCCTTAATTTGCTATGAGAGCTGTACTCTAGCATGAGTCAAATTGCTTACTTTATATGGTGTTAGGCATAGATTATTATACCTTGGATCACAATTTGCAGAGAGAAGCATATATCCACAAAGTTGCTGGAGCTCAGTCAAGGTACAGATATCCTTTATATTAACAGTGGTGAGCAGAGGGTGGATAATGGAGCTCAGATTATAGCCCAGGAAGGAATAAGGGACAGCAAAGCAAAGTTTTTCAGGTGCAACATGAAGATTAAGGGAGGCGAGGCTTTGAAGTAGATTTTAATGCCCTAATCTTGGGGTCCTCACAATGTGAGGGGAAACCGCCCATTTCAAGGGGGGCAGGGAATTTGTGGAGGAATAAAAGGCGAATGAAGTGAAAGGAAATTCTCCACAGAAATAGAAGGCTAAGAAAATGACGACTAACACGCAGTTAAGCACAGTAGGAAAGTTACCCACTCAGAATAGAAGCGAGAGGACATAGGGGAGTGTTTAGGACCAAGATGTTTTGTGCTTAGTGGGGAACTTCCTTGGTTCCTTAGGCCAGGGCCTGCTGTATGCCCACATGGTGTCTCAGGACTCCAGGTGTCTATCCGAGTACACCCTTTGGTTCCGTCTCCTGGGTGGTCAGCCCTTACGTGGAGGCACCTGGTGAACCAAGTACAGGGGGTATGTACCTAGGGAAAGGTGAAAACTGGACAGTAAAGGAGTAGGAGCGGGGAAGAGATTGAGAGAGAAAACGCATCTCACGGCTTGCTGCCCATGGTCCGCAAAGGGAAAGGGGCCTACTCACTGAATAAACAGCCAAAGGGGGCCAGTCTTGGCCTACGGAGGAAGCGAGCGGGTCAGGTAGCCACGTTGGGTGCCAGTTGTTGCTGTCTGTTGTGGCTCTAGACCTCTCTCTGGGGGCAGGGAAGAGTAGGCTTGAGAGCAAGGACACAGATCTCGGGAGATACTAGTTATCAGCAAGACACCAGCAAGCTGTGCCTTTAGGGTTTTCTTTTATAACCCCGCCCAATCCTCACTGGTTCATTTGGCTGTGTGTCTCCTCTTCATTGGTGCAGCACGTTGTCCTTTGTTTGCATCACTTGGTGTTGTGCTTTATGGCAGGTTTTAGGTTAGCCTGAGTAACGGAAGTATTTACCAGCCCATTTCCCCACATATATGCACAAGATACCATTATAACTTCCTTGTGGTGAAGGAGCAAAATGAAATAATCAAGCACAGAAATCATGTGAATTTAGGTCAACAAGGCAAAATATAGGTAGCTAGATAATTACCAGGAAGAGCAATTGAACTTGTTGAGTCCATTTAGTTAACACCCCTGAAGTGGTTTCAGAATGATCTGATTTTCTATCTATCACAGGAGCAAAAATTTGCATAAATCAGTAGGATTTTCACAGCTCTGTCCTTTTTTCTTTCAGTTTCTCATTTATCAACAGAACATTTCTAAACAGGAGACAGTGGAAAAGGACGAACAGTTGTCTTCATCACAAGGAAGCAATACAACAGGTGTTAGACCTAACATGGCTTCAGACTGGAAGTCCTTGCTGAATACTCCTCCGACTTTTATTAATATATACATGAAAAGGAGAAAAACTGGAAAATTTTCAATGCAGAAAATTATGACTGACAGTCATCCAATTCCCAGAGTGCTGAAAAAATTTCCCCTAGTTAAAAGCCTATGAGAACTGGATTGAAAAATAGCAGATAGCCTGCCATGCTATGCTGCACTTGCCTGATTTCATGAAAGTTGGTAAGGAGATATTTACTGACTGTTCCACTGTCTGGCACTCTCATTACAAACAAACCGAACTAGATAAATGAAAGACCTAAGTGTGCAGAACTTGGAAAAGTAATCTCTATTTGGTGTGAGCACTAATTTTATAAATCAGATACCAATTTTCAGTTCCTCTTTCAAAACAGCCCTTTTTATATGCAAAGAAACGGAGCAACTCTCACAAAGCTTAGCAGAGTCAAAGCACAAGCAACTCAAGCTAAAGACATCTCCTTGAAACAAACGCTTACCAATTCCTGGCCAAATTATCTGGGAAATTTGACTCCCCAGCAGGATTACCTGTGGAAATCCTTGGCATATATATTCCTCCTACGCTATTTGCAGAGATTCTGAATTCAATCTGTTTGAAGAGAAACCTGAAGTCCCCCATTTCAACCTGCTTTCCAAAGGATTAAACTGCCTGCATCAGAGTCCTTATAAGGCTCCAGGTGATGTAAGTCCAGCCTACCTTTCCTCTGTTACTGATGACGCTAAAATTGTAATCTAGTTTCCTATGTGTTCTCCATCTGCAACAAAGAAACTAATAATAAAAATAGATTTCAGTGTAGTGATTTTCCAGGAGATTTCTTTACTTTGTCACCAGCATAATTTTTAGCAAGGTAAATTTATGAAAGCTGTTTTAAGTGGGAAGGGGTTTCTCTCTCTCTTTTTTTTTCTGAAAGTTAAAGTTTCACCATCATAATTATTTAATTTGTAGCTTTGTTTGGTCTACACTCTTAGTTACATTCATTTTCTTTGCTTAGCTGCAGTCCATGTTCCTGGAGGTTCTATTCTGCACAGCAGTTTATTCTGCTGCTGCACATTCAAACTGTTCATTATCCTGTTTACATATATTTTTTAACTAAGGTAGGTCTTTTCAACACACATTCCAAATGTCACATTTCAGCAAATATCAATGAAACACATGGGATCTTCTCCACAATGTGATAAAATTTTCTACTGAGTTTCTTATCATATTCTAATTTGCTTAGATAAATCTATGTTTTCAAGAAAAGTCCATGTTGGCTTTGAGAATTTCAAAGAGGTATATCCTTTTCAATAGGGACAGAAATGAATGAGTCATGAAATTTAATATTTATTTAACATGAAAGTAAGTGTGATTATCTTAAGTCGAACTGTCACAGAGAGAAATAACCTATTGGCTTTTATCAGTAAAAATTATCTTTGCTGTAAAACCAAATTAACCTAGTGGTACTATTGTAAAAGCTGTTTGATTTTACAAATTATATCAGATCCCTAATTGTATATTTGTAGAAATGTGAAGTAAATTACATAATATCAACACTTATGAAGTACAACTTAATGAATAAATGTAATTTCACTAAAATAAGGGGCCTACTGATTTTAGTGCTTGATGACTGGAAATTGAGACTTCAAAATCTAGGCTGGTATGCCTGATTAAGTATAAAATTAATGTATTAATAATAGTATAACATTTTACTTTTAACAGATGCGAGGACTTAAATTTTTTTTATACTAAAGTGTCTCAAAATAGATAACGTCAGTTCAGGTAAAATATTTGAAGGGAAATTACATAACTAAAATTATTCTTGTCGACATGCAGAATTATAACTCAGCACAATATGATACTTGAATTTTAATGAGCATACCAATATTTGCCCATTTGTATAAGTGCTTTTCCATTGGAAACATTCATTAAGGATATTTATATATTCTAATGTAGATGCTATTACTCAATATATTTGGATAACTTCTTCTTGGGGATCGCTCTTCATGCCTATGGCATGCATTTAAATATCCATAATGCTGAAAAATATCTTTCACTTGAGAGCAAATTTAATTTTTAAAATATCTCGAAATCATCTGTAAGCAAACGTTAGGAATAAATTAGACGATCAAGATGAATATCAGCATCTGGGTCAGGAATAAATCGAAAGTAATGAAATCTATTTTGGTTGCACAGTTTATGATCTCCTTTATAGAAATTCTCTCCACACAAAATTAGAAAGTAATTTTAGCAATGGCCATCATTTTTTAAGTAAGCATTTAGAATCTCCCAAACCCTCATGAAGTTTTTCAGAAATATGAGCAGAGTATTAAAAAATCAATCATATTACCAAAGAATCAATTGTATACCGTTTTATATAATGCTGAACAAGTAGTGCTTTCTAAAATTACCAATAGTTCCTGTGCTTATTTATATTTTTATGTATAGTATGTATGCTTATATTTTGGTAATTTTTTTGGTCTTTTTGAGAAAGGGTCTCCCTTTGATAATTATTTTTCTGTTTAAAAATTAGTGAAAAAATAGATATACATGAACAGAGACATTTACATTTTTGTTTTGGTCCATGCATGCATACCTGTTTGTATCTATTGTACACATGCATGTGACAGCCAGAGTTCAACTTTATGTCATCACATGGGAATCGTCTACTTTGGATTTTTCTTTGTTTGCTAGCATATCTTTAGTTTTTAATTTTTTATTGAATTTTTGTAAATTTCACACAATACATTTTATCATATTTAGAATCCTTCCCCTATGTGCATGCCCTCTACACCTCCACCAAATTTCACGTACTCTGCTATATAATTTAAGGCCTATTGAGTAAAATTTGTGTGCCCCAAATGCCATTCAGTGTGGGTTCGTCTACTGGAGTATGATTAATCTATCCAGGGTCACACACTTAAAAAAAGCCAGCTCACCCTCTCTCGGCAGCCATTAGTAGCCAATAGTTCCTCCAATAGGTTTTGGATTTCTTACTCTCCACTTCTGTGTTGGGATTTTGTCTGTTTTAGGCTTACATGGGATTTTCTCAGGCTAACATCATTGCTTTGAGTTCATATGAGAAACTGCTCAGCTTTCTGGAAAACTATGTTTCCTTGTCATTATTTACCATTTCTGAATCTTAGTGATCTGTAACCATTTTGATGTTTGAAACAGGGTCTCTCATTAGGCAGATTAGGCTGGCTCCCTGCATGCTCCAGGGATCTGCCTGTCATGGTCTCCATAGCAATCACTCACACTGTTGTACCTCACATTTTATGTAGGCTCTGGGAAGCAAACTCACGCGTCCTCATTCCTGGACAAAAGAGACTTTATCAACCAAGCCATATTCCCATCCCTAACTATGAATCACTTATGAAGCTTCGCTTTGTCTTTTCCATTTCACATGGATACATACTATAAAAAGATATATGAATAACCAATTCATGATAAAATCTAAGTAAATATATATTTAAAGTACAGTATATCTTGTTATAAATTTATTTGTTAAAATCATTCATAATTCTTAAAGTAGCATACTTCTGAGTAATTTGTTCCCCAGTGAGATTTTTATCATTTACTCAACAAATACATATTGAAAATATAAATATGTACACAGTAATTTAGACTTCATAGAAGAATTTTCTCCTTGGAACTTTCTGTACCTCAAACAGCTTATATTCATTGTACATTTTATGATTTTGAATAATATTATTCAAAGAAACATGGAAGTGGGCAGATGGCTCAGCAATTAAGAGCACTCTTGGAGAGGACCTGAGTTTGATTCCCAGCACCCACATGGCAGCTAAAAACCAGCTAAAAACTCCAGTTCCAGATATCCACACCCTCTTCTGATCTCTGTGGCACTTAGGCACATACAAACTATATACTCACACACATAAAATAAAAACAATAAATAAAATATTTTTTCAAATATATCCAGAAACATAATCATAAAGGGAAAATCTCTGACCTTATAGTAATTACAACGACTTTATTGGAAAATAAATTGAGAAGGGGGACAAAAAGTTCTTCCTGCCTCTTATTTGCATACAAATGGTGTTTGTCTCCCTGTTCCCCAGGTTAGGGAGCTTTTAATTCCCATGTTTTCATTTAGAGTTTAGGGACACCTTAGTTTATTACAAGAGAAGCCAAAACCTTCTTTGCTTGAGTGGAATAAAAATTTTCCATTACCATTTAATGGTTTTGCAGAAAGAAATATTATTGATCATTTTATATTGCTGACAATAATATTTTCAGAATCATTTCTCTCAAAAATTTCATTTTCATTTTTAACACTCATGTTTAAGAATAAAAAATATTTTCTTTCTGTATCAACCAAGTGGTACTAAATTTAATAGGATAATGTATGTGTGTGATTTATTTCAAGAGAATAAATATATAATCACCTAAATTTATAAAATGAATACTTGAGAAAAAAATGGCCCTTCTTTTGACAAAATATTTTAAAGAGAATTTTCTTTAACTGTATAATGTACTTTATTTTTATTTTTTGATATTTTTATTTTTTGATTTATTTATTTTTAAAATGAAAAAATACATGTTTTGCCTGCATGTTTACCATATGCATGCAATGCTCACAGAAGCCAGAAGAGGGCGTCAGATTCCCTGGAGTTGGAGTTATAGGCTATTTTTACCTATCATGTTGGTGCTGGGAACTGAACTTGGGTGCTCTGTAAGAGCAACCAGTGCTTTTAACCACTGAGCAGTCTCTCCACTTGTAATGTGATTAATTTTTCCACTGAGTACTTTAAAATAATATTTTATTTTTATTTTATGTGTATAAGTGTATTGCCTGCATGGGTGTAAGTGCACCCATGTCATGCAATGCCCTGAGAGATCAGAGGAAGTTTCCAGACATCCTGGAACTGGTGTTAAGGACAATTCTTTGGCACCATGTGGGTGCTAGGAAATGAACCCATGTCCTCCACAAGAGCAGTCAGTGCTCTTAAGCCCTGAGCCATCTCTCCAGTTCCCCATTGTTCACTTTTATATAAATATCTGCTAGACAGACTTACCACAGAAAGAAATATTACTTCTCATTTAGCAATACCTCGGTCTTCAAGTTATACCATGAAAAGAAAATTAGAAAATGAAAACAGAAATGAAAAGAAGGCAAAAACAAAGGAAAGAAGGGGTAAATTAGTGTGATTGTCAAGGGTAGGGGAAGAACGTAGAAATATTTCTGCAATTCAAGAAAACGGGAAGGAAGGTGGAAATTTTAGCTTGCTGCAAAGAAATTGAGATCAGTTGAAAATAAACTGCAGTGGTTGATATTGTATTGACTGACAAGAAAAGCAGAAATTCTCTGACTTTTTAGTAGTGCTTATGAATCTCCAAAGTTTACATGCAGAAGAGTGCCATGATGAAATGTGACAGGAGCAGTTCAGGTCAGCGGCTGAGGTGGAGCCAAGCAGCACACTCCCCCAAATGAAAAATAAGGGCCAATTCTTGGATCATCAATAGAATTTTTCTGTATCATGACTATGTCAGTTATAGTTCCTGTGACTGAGGAATTGAAACAGATCGATTCCATCAAGAGACTGATTTCAATATGCTTTTCAAGTGGGCTTCAGGAACTAAGCATTACTGGATGTCTATCATGTTACAGATATGTAAACCTGCTCTCCCAATTACACTTTCACAAAATTCTCCCTAAATTGTTCATAAGAGAAAATTGTTCATAAGAGAAGAGCGTGTTATTAAGGACTGGAAATACAAGTGAAATAGTGACCCAAAGATACTTAGCTATAGTTTTTCTTAAACATGGACGGTAATTTTCATTTCTGTTGCATAGTGTATCTATGACATTTTAAGATTAATGATGTTTTTTAACTTCCTTGGTATCAAATTAAGTCAATGATCAAAAATCTTCACATGTGCACTACACTGTCAGGTTTACAGCCTTCACATGTGCACTACACTGTCAGGTTTACAGCCTTCACATGTGCACTACACTGTCAGGTTTACAGCCTTCACATGTGCACTACACTGTCAGGTTTACAGCCTTCACATGTGCACTACACTGTCAGGTTTACAGCCTTCACATGTGCACTACACTGTCAGGTTTACAGCCTTCACATGTGCACTACACTGTCAGGTTTACAGCCTTCACATGTGCACTACACTGTCAGGTTTACAGCCTTCACATGTGCACTACACTGTCAGGTTTAGAGCCTTCACATGTGCACTACACTGTCAGGTTTACAGCCTTCACATGTGCACTACACTGTCAGGTTTACAGCCTTCACATGTGCACTACACTGTCAGGTTTACAGCCTTCACATGTGCACTACACTGTCAGGTTTACAGCCTTCACATGTGCACTACACTGTCAGGTTTACAGCCTTCACATGTGCACTACACTGTCAGGTTTACAGCCTTCACATGTGCACTACACTGTCAGGTTTACAGCCTTCACATGTGCACTACACTGTCAGGTTTACAGCCTTCACATGTGCACTACACTGTCAGGTTTACAGCCTTCACATGTGCACTACACTGTCAGGTTTACAGCCTTCACATGTGCACTACACTGTCAGGTTTACAGCCTTCACATGTGCACTACACTGTCAGGTTTACAGCCTTCACATGTGCACTACACTGTCAGGTTTACAGCCTTCACATGTGCACTACACTGTCAGGTTTACAGCCTTCACATGTGCACTACACTGTCAGGTTTACAGCCTTCACATGTGCACTACACTGTCAGGTTTACAGCCTTCACATGTGCACTACACTGTCAGGTTTACAGCCTTCACATGTGCACTACACTGTCAGGTTTACAGCCTTCACATGTGCACTACACTGTCAGGTTTACAGCCTTCACATGTGCACTACACTGTCAGGTTTACAGCCTTCACATGTGCACTACACTGTCAGGTTTAGAGCCTTCACATGTGCGCTACACTCTCAGGTTTAGAGCCTTCACGTGTGCACTACACTGTCAGGTTTAGAGCCTTCACATGTGCGCTACACTGTCACGTTTAGAGCTTTCACATGTGCGCTACACTGTCACGTTTAGAGCCGTTGCATGTGCGCTGCACTGTCACGTTTAGAGCCTTCACATGTGCACTACACTGTCACGTTTAGAGCCTTCACATGTGCGCTACACTGTCAGGTTTAGAGCCTTCACATGTGCGCTACACTCTCAGGTTTAGAGCCTTCACATGTGCGCTACACTCTCAGGTTTAGAGCCTTCACATGTGCGCTACACTCTCAGGTTTAGAGCCTTCACATGTGCGCTACACTCTCAGGTTTAGAGCCTTCACATGTGCGCTACACTCTCAGGTTTAGAGCCTTCACATGTGCGCTACACTGTCAGGTTTAGAGCCTTCACATGTGCGCTACACTCTCAGGTTTAGAGCCTTCACATGTGCGCTACACTCTCAGGTTTAGAGCCTTCACATGTGCGCTACACTCTCAGGTTTAGAGCCTTCACATGTGCGCTACACTCTCAGGTTTAGAGCCTTCACATGTGCGCTACACTCTCAGGTTTAGAGCCTTCACATGTGCGCTACACTCTCAGGTTTAGAGCCTTCACATGTGCGCTACACTCTCAGGTTTAGAGCCTTCACATGTGCGCTACACTCTCAGGTTTAGAGCCTTCACATGTGCGCTACACTCTCAGGTTTAGAGCCTTCACATGTGCGCTACACTCTCAGGTTTAGAGCCTTCACATGTGCGCTACACTCTCAGGTTTAGAGCCTTCACATGTGCGCTACACTCTCAGGTTTAGAGCCTTCACATGTGCGCTACACTGTCAGGTTTAGAGCCTTCACATGTGCAGTACACTGTCACGTTTAGAGCCTTCACATGTGCACTACACTGTCACGCTTAGAGCCTTCACATGTGCGCTACACTGTCACGGTTAGAGCCTTCACATGTGCGCTACACTGTCAGGTTTAGAGCCGTCGCATGTGCGCTACACTGTCACGTTTAGAGCCTTCACATGTGCGCTACACTGTCAGGTGTAGAAAAAGTTTTTCAAATGACGATGATCTTGTTTAAATTGCACTTTAGGGGGGGGTAACTAGAAAGTTAACCACAGCAATACAATCTGGAAGTTATTTTATCCAATTTGAGAGGCCTCTTATTTAAAGATGGTATGATTCTTTTACCTTTTTAAAAAATTGGTACTGGTATTGTTTCATAGACTACAATACATATCTATATATGCATATTTATGTGTAAATGTTCTCAGTAAGCCCATTAAAATAGCGACTTTATTATTGGGTCTAATAGACAGCTGGCCAGTTACTCATATGAACTCACAGAAATGGTAACAGCATGTACAAGTCCTATGCAAACTCAAAACAGACAAAATCCCAACATAGACATGAGGAAGGGGGTGAGAAATCCTGACCCAACCTAAGGAAGTTTGGGCAATTGATAACTCCTGATAAGAGTAAAGACATTGTCTTACGTGGTTGGGACACTACATGGACCCAATAGATAAGTTACAGAAATTCATCTTTGAATGATAAAAATGCTCTAAAATTTATTGTGGGGATGATTGCACAACTATGTGAAGAAAATAAAAACTATTGATTGCACACTGACTTGGTGAGTTATATGTTGTGAGCATTAGATCTCAAAAAAGTTATTTAAAAAATAAACAAAATATAGAAAAATATTGACTAAGCAGAAGTTCTACAGATGATGCATGTATTTTGAACACCCTGCAAAAAGTATTTCCTTAATGGACTAGAAGTAGACTGTGAAAGAAACATAATAAGTGATGGATCTATGATGCTTGACCAGCAAAAAGGAAAAAAAAAACGGATTACTGTCACATGAGTTGGGTAAAATTGGGAGTGAAGCACAATTTGAGGAGGTACATACATCAAAATTTGTGTTTGAGGATCTGGAGAGATGGCTTAGGTAATAAGAGTACATGTTTCTCTTTTAGAGGAACTGAGTTCAGTTTTCTGTACATAAGTTGAGAGGCTCATAACCACCTCTTAATTCCAGTTCCAGGGGATCTAACACTTAGAGAGGGAGAGAAAGAGAGAGAGAGAGAGAGAGAGAGAGAGAGAGAGAGAGAGAGAGAGAGAGAGAGAGAGGAGATGTCTTTTAAAGTTTCATTAGATTAGAAAATTTGTTAACAAAATAGAAAGTAGTTACCAAGAACATTAATGGTATCATCTGTCTCAACATATCCAACAAATAAGTGCCCAGGCATGTTCAATTTTAAAATCTTTAAAATAAAAAAAATCTTTTTCAGACATGCTGAGAGGCAGAGGACTAGGACACTTGATTCCAGATAGTGTCATCTAGCCACGACAGGGAAGCTACATCAGTGAAATCTCAGCAATATGGTCACCTAAACAAGACCACCATAATGGCAATTCCAAATGAAATGCCAACATAGATGAGCAGAAATTTCATAAGATCCCACCTCTAGATGAAGAGCTATAGGCAGTCAATATATGCTCAGGAGGGAAAACCAGTTTTCTTTAGGAGAGACACCCATGATTTGTTTTCCAATCTCAAATGGTTAGCCCTAAATACAGGTACATATGAACAACACTAAACAGACTCAGTAGATAGCAAATACTAATAATACTTGAAGAAAAGATCATGAATTTGAGAGGGACTGGGAAGAGTTGGAGGGTGGGAATGATGCCAATATAATATTCATGTATGAAATTCTCAAAAATACTAAATTTTAAAAAGATGTATAATATTTAGCACAAGGATATCTATTTTGATTGATGGAAATTGTTTTGTGTTAGCCATATGAATTTGAGACCTTTTCATTTATACACAGCATATACGGCTTCATTGACAAGAAAAGAGAACTAAGCTGTGAACACACTACCATTAAAATGCCTGTAGACGAGAAGACTCCATCAAACACCAGCTGATAGGAAAGACTATTCCCCCCAAACTATCGACATTTTGACCAATGAATGTTATGACTTTATGCTCTTAATTGCTAATCAATTTATGTTGCTAATTGTTGACACAAATAAGAAAGATTTTTGTTTTTAGTGGAAGTGGGGGGCAGAAGTTTTAATGCCCAGAGGTGCATTATTGGAAAGATTTGACCACCATTGCTGGTTGTAAAAATGGGAAGGGAGCAAGAGCCAAGGTTATGGAAAGCCTCTAAAGTTGTCATATTAACTGTACCTACCTCTGCTTCAGTGTTCCTAGGTAGGAGAGACTCAGTCTCATATAAGGGTGAGATTCTTGATAGGTTGTCCATACTCCAGTTGGATGACCCCATACTGAAGGGCCTTTAGGGACACAAATTTAAATTTTCTTAATAGCCAGACACACTGTTATCAAACAGAATGATTCTATGTACAGATTTTATTCTAACACACTTTTATATTCTTTTCATTTTCAGTATTTCACAATTACTATTTAAAGTTAAGTTCAAATATATTATAAATGAATACTCCATACTTCTCTTTATCCAACTTTGTTTTTAATTTCTTCAGCAAATAGTAAATACAGAATAAAAAGTCCATTTCCTGAAAAAGGAAATTACGATGGAAATGAACCCACTCAAATTCCAACATGGCCACTTACTAAACTGGTGAATACAGAGCTTTAATAATGAAAACCATATTTAAGCTTGCAACCTTGAGAAGCACTTGATGTGTGTCAAGAGAATTCATCTTTGCAAACTCCCTTCAGTTACTCACTTGTGTTGCTCCATTGTGTCTGATAAGGACCATTCTGAACCAATTTCTTTGTAAGTGCAGAGAATAATGTATTTAGCGAAAAACCGCAAATTGAAAGAAAGTATGGGGTTTCTAAAAAAGGCAAACCAGACAAAACAGCCTGAGGATTTTTGAAGGATCAGGAGCTACACGAAATGTGCTTAAAATGACACTTGCTAGCGATGAAGGCAGAAAGCTAATTTAACCTGAACGTATGATAAAGAAACAAGTGCCAGAGAAAGAAAATGCTTTCCAGGAAATGAGTTTATTTTGCTTCTCTATACTTGCTGTTTTGTGTCTGAACACCCAGAGAAAGTTTCGCTTAAAGGATAGAGAGGTCATGCTCCCAGCCACTACTACATATAGCCTATGATTTAGGGAGAGAGGGAATTAAGGGAGTGAGAGTTGAGCTAATGGGATGGGGTCAGAAAGGGTAAGGGATGTCAACAGTGGAGGAAAAGAATAGTGGTAGTTGACTCACATAGGAACCTGAAGGGAAATTCTGAGTCAGCTCCCATAGTGAAGAACGTTTTAATTTCTCTATATTTGATCCTTGAAAAATAGGGTGCTTTCATTCTGATGCCTAATAATGGTCCTGCAGTGTTAGAGGATGTTTTAATATTGCACTGAAATCCTATAAAATGATGAATGTTACATCCCTGGTATTTGGAATCAAGAGCAGCCCAAGGACTCAGAGACGAACACAGAATAAAGAGTAACAAAACCAACAGAGGTGAAATTATGTATTGGCTGAATACTCTGAGATTTCTGCCTTTCAAGATTTTGCATATTGCCTGACAATTTAATTTGCATCTTGTTTTTATTATTGATAAATTCAAGTCTCAAGTACAAGTTTTATCTGATAGGGACCTGTATCTTTATTTTGAATAAGAATTTCCAGTTAAAATAAAGAAAATGATGTATGATATTGTGCCAAAAATGAATTTTGCAAGAAATGATGCAAAATAATGCTAAGACATAATTAAATGTCATCTACAGGAAGAATTTTTTTGTATTAGAAATAATGTAAATATTTAACATTTACATCCACATTTATTAACCTCTAGTAGGTATAGTTATTAATGTTATTAGAATGAAATTAGTGTTCTAATACAGAAGAATTATTTTTTAATTTTTGACTTTTAAAAATATTTTATTTATTTTTTTATTTTATGTGTATGAGTATATTGCCTGTATGTATGTAAGTACACCCATGTTGTACAGTTGCTGAGGAGGTCAGATGAGGGCATTGGATCCCCCATAACTGGAGTTATGGATGGTTGTTAGCTGCCATGTGGGTGCTGGGATACACACCTGGGTCCTATGCAAGAGCAGTCAGTGCTCTTAATTGATGAGCCATCCCTCCAGCCCCCGGAAGAATTTATTATTTTAAAAAATTGCCTGGTGACTATAATAAAAGTAAAAAATCTACTTCCTCATGTAAAATAAATGCACATTGAACAGCAACAACAAAAATTTGTTCCTTGGGAGCAATCATGCCCAGAAATAATAAGGAATGTTATACCAACATGAAGGCAGAATGTGTCCATAACCTGGACACTGCGTACGTGGTGAGCAGTGTCACATGCTTATGGGTATTCTTCCAAAATATATATGATTTCACTTTGGCTTGTGAGATTTTCATGGACCTTCCTTATTTCCCAAACTATATCTGCAGTGTCAGTGTTGTTTCCTTGTAAATTGTAGAAAGGGGCTAGAAATCACTCTCTACACATTTATAAATCATATCCCTGTGTCCCTTCTCTTTTAGGCCACAATGTTTCTAATCACCGCAATAAGTTAGATTGCTCATGCAAAAATCTGCACCTGTGACCACTTACAAAATCATACACTAGTATGTACTGAAAAATCAGTATATTGATGAGACGTGCATGACATTTTTTCTAAACTAATGGAAAACTGAGAGGCTGTAGAAAAGGCCATTATTTTGCATGTAATCATCTGTCAAAGAAACACAAAATTTGGCTTTTCCTTATTCACTGCAGGTGATATTTTGAGGATGTGATGGTTTTTGTCAAAGATAGGAAAATAAAAGCTCTGCTGATCAAGTCTGCAGTCACTATCCGCACTGTCTTCTCTCATTAGTATTCCGAAAGGTTTTTCCTCCTTTAAGAATCACTGTCACTTTTCACATTTTAACACCCTGCTATCAACTTTTCCATAAATGCAATCACACCAGGAACTTCTTCATCTGCATGTGTCAAAAGGAAAATGTGAAAGATGTATATTTCACGACATAATAACATTCTACAAATTTCATAATAGAATTCTGCAACCTGTGCAGTTATATTTTTTCCTCTGGGTGGTCTGATAGCAAGGCCTTTCACATGTGGGTGTCTACAGATTCATGTTTTATTTCCATCTTTATATTTTGTCAAATTATCTCACTTCCTGTGCCATGTCTCTATACAGATGATACTTTCCATCATAAGTTTTAGTAGATATCTCCATTTATTACCTGTAGAATTGCAAGTATATTTATTTAATTTTTTAAGATGAATATTAAATGACATGAGCAAATTCAAAAGAGTTTAAAGGATAATCTATTCACTCAAACATGAAATTTCAGTTTGAATAAATATATTTACAAGAAGAACATGGGTGCTGAACTCTTTTGTGTATGTAGCTGCACTGCCTCTAGAACATGGGACACCACAGGATTCTTAGATAATTGAAATTATATGCATTACGTTGACAAAGGTAGGCATATAATAAACTGTTTTATTTGTTTCCTAGCCCTCTTATAACCTTTTTAAAAATTATTACATTTAAACACTACAAATATTTCATCCTGCATTTCTAAAGGCTGGCAAAGCAAAGGTGTCAACAGCCTGTTAAGGGCTGCTTCCTTCCTGAAGCCTGAGAAAAGAATCGTTGCTTCTTTTGGCTTTTAGAGGTGCAAACGTTTTCTTTCTTGTCTCATGAGAGGTCTGCTCTATCTAAAAAGGCAACCTTGAAGCATCTTCAGATCTCTGTTTCCCAGATTACCCTACCTTTTTTCTCTCACAAAGCCCCTTGTAGTCTCATTAGATCCAGCCAGATAATCCAGGATAATCTCATTTCAAGATTCTTAATTATATCTGAAAACTTCCTTTTGTTACATAAATTAACATGTTCACTCTTTTGAGGGATTAAGACAGACATCTTGGGATGTCACTTTTCAACCTATGCCAGTGGTCAATAGAATATAGCATTTATTATTTCAGTGGTACTATATAAATGTAATAGAAGGAATACAGTAAGAATAGTGGTAACAAGCGAGTTCTACTGAACAGTCATATAAAATGTTGCATTTAAAGATGCTTCCCTGCTGACCAGCCTTCAGTGAAACAAGTTTCTATACCTAATTACAGTCCATTGGGCATTTCTTATTCAGCCAGCATTTTAAACCATCAGGAGCATATTTTATTAAATGACAATGTAATATGGTATGTGATAAATACCCCCTCTCTATGTCATTTCAACGTAGGAAATCCTTACAGACATGATGCATCCACTGAAAAGAAGAAAAGAAAGCAGAAAGATAAAGATCATAATGTGTAAAATGTAGGATACATGAATACAGGAAAGAAGAAAAGGAGAGATAGGAGAACATGTATTAAGATTTCAGCACTCTGTCTGTATTCATTGTGTTAACAATTACAGATCCTGAGGTAGAGGCCAGAATTATTCTCATTCTTCAGAGAGTGGTTGAAATAGGTCATCAAAATGTGGTACACCTGGCATGTATTTCAAGTTATTTGCCTCCAGAATTTCATATTCTTAAGAAGCCACACCAGAGGCCCTTGTTTATCAAGAAGTAGCCCAGAAACCATTCATTACTCTGAAAAGCCTGAGTGACAGGTGAATGCAGGGTACCCTGGGAAGAAGGGGGGAGCCTAGCCATAGGTAGAGCAAGTGGAGGAGAGATTGGAATGGGTAAAGGAAGTGTACAGCCACAATGGGGAGAATGGCAGAGGTGTCCTGTAGGCATGGAAGTGAGAAGGAGCATCCACAGACCATGGGGTGAAACTACAGGCCCACAGGGTGCAGGTGAAAGCTAGTGGTGACTGTGGGCTGGGCTGGAATGACACCATCTCTTTGTAAGTCCTCCCTCCCTATCATATAAACCATGAGAAACCCAAGATAAAAATGTGTTATGCTGGCTTGTCCACCCGCATCAAGGAGCAGGGGACACTGGGAGAGTGAGGGTGGGTCAATCACTAAGCAGGAAGGAGAAAATTTCCTGGAAAAAAATTCGTATAGTCCGGTAGGATGCCCCTGGAAACAACAAACTGCAGGAGTTTGGTGGCACTGACATGGCTCTCACAATGGATCATGAAACGTAATTAGAATGATATAGGGGATGCAGATGCTGACAGAATCAGGGAAAATTCCCAGGGCCACAGCTATATTGTAAATGTGGGAAACTAGCCCAGTTGCTAGTGTGTGAAGGTTTTTTTTTTGAAAGTTATAGAAAAACTAGAAAACCTTTTACAGGCCTTGGACAGCAGCAGAGAACCCAGAGAAGGGGTGTGGCCACTTTGCATAATAAAAGATTTGTCCAAGGAAGAGGAACCTGAAAAGACTAGGGAGTTGCTGGCCGACTCAGTTTCCATCACAAAGCTTGACAGAGAGAAAAAAAAAAGAAAAAGAAAAGAAAAAAAAAAACAAAAATAAAAAAAAAAAAAACAAAAAACAAAAAAACAGGACAACAGGACATTTTAACTTATGTGAGGTTAGGGGACCAGGGGTCCAAGGACTCAGAAAAAAAGACAGATAGTAGTGAAAAAAGAAACAACCTAAAAATAAATGTAGCTAAAGCTGCCCCATAAATTCACTCTTTGATACAAAAAGAGAAAAAAGCTAACAGTACTGTAACTAGAAAATACTCCACATTGGACCTGTTACAACTAGGAAAGACGTACAAGCAAGCAATCAAAGAGAGGCTCACCAGGTGGCTCCTGAGAGTATGAGACGTGGGATCAAATAATGTCCATCTAAGTGCTCTTGAAGCATCATAGCTGAGTTATATAACCATCTATCCTTGGGACATAGGCTGTTCAACCTAGGCCAGTGCATGGGGAGCAGTTATTAATGGGATGGCTGGTGCAAGGTATTAAAGATACATGGTCATCACCAATGGAAACTCCCATAATTAACAGGGGCTGGAGGAGTATAAAGGAGAGACAGGCATTACTGAGAAAACTAGGTATGAGAAAATCAATGTATGATGCCCAGTTCACTAAGCCATATTACTGAGAGAACTAGGTATGAGAAAATCAATGTATGATGCCCAGTTCACTAAGCCAGATAAAACCATGTTCACTGGAGATATAAAGGAAAGCTTAATTCAACTGGGACCTCAAGAATAGTATCGAGCTTTAATGGTTTTGCTAAGCCCTTTAATGGGACAGGATCTTTGTAAAGTGAGAGAGGCTTTAGCAGATCTAAGTGACCCTGACCAGCACATAAAATGTGTCTGTAAAATAACAGAATACCCTACAAGAGATATAAAAAAGACCAGACAGAAGAAATGGTCAGTATGGGTTACTCAAAGACAAATGACACAAGACTTAGGTAGAGCCCAAATTCCCAAAGAAAAAATAGTTAGAAAACCAATTTTGGTGCTAAACATTTTCTGGAAGGCTTTAAAACTGGAAGGACAGGGCTGGAGAGATGGCTCCATGGTTAAGAGCACGGATTGCTCTTGCAGAGGTCCTGGATTTGATTGCCAGCACCCACATGGTTGCTATGAACTGTCTTAACTCCAGTTCCAGGGGAATTCGAAGCCCTCTTCTGACCTCCGCAGCATTGCACACACAAGTGCACTCATATACATGCAGGCAATGCACTCATACACATAAAATAAAAATAATAAATATAATATTTTAAAATAATAAACTGCAATAACAGTTTACAAAAGACATTCAGAGGATAAAAACTGTCCCAAGGGTGGTTAAGGATTCCCAAAGATTAAATAAGGTGATAAGGTGCATTTTTCTCCTAATAAAGGCTATGCTAGAGGTGGAAGCAGTTTTTCCCACCAGGGCTTCCTCCAGAAGCCAGGTATGGTCAATGGAGAGATGACATATATGGCTGCAGTCAGGAGGCAGACATAGGGCCTGCATGACTCAGGGAACCAACCAGTGCAGGGAGCAAGAGAAATGCCCTGACTCCTTAGCCCAGTGTAGGGTCTGTCAACTGGAGCCAGGACCTATAAAGTGTATCAAGGATAAAAGAATACAAAGTGACTCCATGTAAGTAAGAGCCCCAGAATGTGGAATGATTTCAAAGGGATAACTAAAGATAGTAAAGAACTAAACAAATTAATGCCTCTTACCCATGCTATAGCACCTAACAAAGATATATGGAGAATGCAATTAACAACAAATACATAAAGTCTTTCCATGCTGTATTAGACCTTGTCTATGATTGACTTAATATATTATGTTAACCTTTTATTGTTTTACCTATGTGAAACCCATTTGAAAGATACATGAAGAAATAAAGGCCAGTTATAGTTGTAAGATTTTTGGGAATTTTATGGTTGGGTAAGATAAAAACAGAGGCTCCCAAAACTATAAAAATATTAAGAAAAACTACAGTACCAGGAATCAGTTGCCTCCCATGAGCTGTTGGTCAGAGAGAGATCCTAGAGATCCTCAAATTAACCAAGGCTATTGCCACTAATGTCGGTTGTACACTATAAAGGTCAGTAAGGCCATGTTGCTGAAGATACTGCACGATGTGAGTGTGTGAAAAGAAAAGATGGAGGTGAGGCTAAACCAAAAACTCCATGCCCCTGGATGGATGGCTTTCATAGTGCCAGAAGGTGCTATGCAGATGGTTATGGAAGAAAAGAGACCCTATGATTCTATTCAACAATGGACTGCATGTGTTGCACACACTATGGACATGACAAGCAATGCCTGCAAGTGTAATAATGGCTCAACTAACCTACGTGCAACTGACAAATTTCTAATTGGATAAGGCCCACTCCTAGGGGTGGAACACACATCTAGTGCTGTAGACCATGCCAACCCCCTGTGTCAGGAAAGGCTATATGCCTGAGCAGGGAAGCCATTGCAAGTGTACTGTTTAATGAGCATGGTACACCTACTGGGATATCTTCTAGCCATTTGTATTTACATTCATCTCTGTTTAGATGTGTCTACTTCCTTCCATTTTTCTTTATAGTAGGGGAAATAACACTGAGATAGATCAGCAACCATGTCTTGAAGACAAACGATAGGGAGGCCCAAGAGGTCACTATCTCACCATGATACAAAAGAGATTGTCCTGCATCTGTCACCCCCTCCAAGGCTCAGGGAAATTCATGGAAGAAATGGCAGAAAGTTTGTAAGAGCCAGAGGAAAGGGGTGGTGTGTAGCCCAGAAACCACTCATTCCTCTGAAAAGCATGAGTGATGAGCAAGAGCAGGGCACCCTGGGAAGAAGTGTGGAGCCTAGCCACTGGCAGAGCTGGTGGTGTGAGATTGGAATGGGAGAAAGAAGTGTGCAGCAATTCTGGGGCGAATGGTGGAGGTGTCCTGCAGGTGTGAAAGCAAGAAATGGCATCCACAGACCATGGGGTGAGATTGTGCATCCACAGAGCACAGGCCAAAGCTAGGTGTGACTGTAGGCAGGGCTGGAATGATGTCATCTCTTTGTAAGTCCTCCCTCCTTATCATATAATCCATGAAAAAGCCAAGATAAAAATGTGTTATGCTGGTTTGTCCACCCACGTCAGAAGCACAAGACCCTGAAGAGAGTGAGGGTGGGTCAAACAGAGAGTGGGAAGAAGAAAATTTAGTGGAACACAAGGTGAAACAAGTTTCTCTAAACACCAGGATATAAAGAGCCCTCAAAGGGAATTGATCTGTTTGCAAGTAGCAGAAAGAGTAGATGGGGTCAGCTTGGCAGTCTCTGGACCTCATCTGTTTTTTGAGAATTTTGACTGCATTCTTTTCAGCTAAGATAGGTCACAGGAAAGGACAGGAAGTTTCATGAAATGAAAAATATAGGAGCTAAGGAGATAGCTCAGCTGATAAAGTGTTTGTCTCGTGAGCACATAGACCAAAATTCAACTCCCAGAACCCACATAGAAGAGCTAGGTGTGATTCCCATCCCAGTACTGGGGAGAGATAAGAGGCTTATTGGGTAGACAGGCTAGTCTACTAGGTGAGTTCTAGTGCATCTAGAATTGAGCAACATTTTTGAGGATAAGATCAAGTTTGTCCTCTGGACTCCAAATGCACTGGCATATACACAGACAGACAGACAGACAGACAGACAGACACACACACACACACACACTCATTAACACATGCAAAAAAATACACACACATTTAAGGTGAAAACAAATGACTGAATTAATTTAAATAATTTATTTTTCTGTTGGAAAGGTTAATATTTGAGCTTATATAGTAAGATTGGGAATTTAGATTATGTACAAAATAAAAATAATGCATAATTTGCTGACATCTATCATTTTCATTTATTTGAGTTTTTTATTTATTGTTTTATTTATTTGTGATTTGTATTTTTTTTATTTATTGTTTTATTTATTTGTGATTGCTTTCTCTTAATAGTGATGCTTTTTGACTGTAATGTTATGTATTCTCATTTTCTTTTCAAAAGTACAATTAAGATATTAGTTATCCTGAGTATTTCCTAAATATATAAATTATCACTTATGAAATTTAAGTAGAAGTGAATCTGAAGGCACTTGTTAAGTTTCTGAATTATTACAATGCAAGTAAAATAATAGCATAGTCTGACAAAAGTGAGCAGAAAACATTTTAATGTAGTGACTGGAATATCAATTCAGAGGGTTTTATTTACAATCCTTTTGAATTAGCCTGAAGCCAAGAACCTTTGCTGCAGATAATTAGTCTCCTCCATTAGACTCTTTCCTGGCCATCTGAACTTCTGTCATCACCTAATACTATTATTTTCTAAACATAACACCAAGATGTCTTATTTTAATGGACACATCTTTACAATCATTTCCAAAAATGCTACTTTATTAAAAAAGACTTTATTAAAGATTGATTTTTACAAGCATATTTTATAAGCAAGTTGCAAAAAACGAGCAATGAAAATAAAGAATCTGTATCAATGTGATTACTTTCTCTTAATAGTAATGCTTTTTGACTGTAATGTTATGTCTTCTCATTCTCTTCTCAAAAATACAAAGAATGTAGCAAATACAGAGATAGAGAAAATTAAGCACATTTCAACATATTAGTGATAAACTTTATAAT
>NW_008331484.1:6931905-6935345 GCF_000622305.1 Nannospalax galili | reverse complement strand
AATAAAATTCTTTCAGTAAAAGTGGTTTAGTTTATTACAGCAGTTCTAAATCAGATAATCTTTACCTACGGATTAAGAATAATTAATCCATCTGTAGAAGTTGTGTGTTGGTTTACATGCCTATATGCATTTGATGTCTGTGTTTCTATATATAGATAAAAATTAATATAGGTTTCTAGAAATAGAATCACAGCAGTACTATATTTAGAAAACAGATGTGTGGCTTCCCTCAAAAAATGTACTTACAAAATTTCAGGCCACTGAGAACTTGGTTATATGAACTTGCAAAAATAGTGACAGCATACACAAGACCCATCCCAACTCAATCAGACAAAATTCCAGCATAGAACCAGGAAAATGGGCAATAGGCCTCAACCTTAGCCAAAAAACTATTGACAATGGATTATTGCTGAGTGAGGGAGAGTTAATATTCATTGAGGTAGTGACTCTATATAGTCTGTGTAGGCTCTAGTGGATGAACTTGCACCAAAGGACATCTGGGTAGAAATGTTTGACTGAATAGGATTTAAAATATATGACAGGATGCATTTGGTGAGGGGAAATTGGGGGGCATGGATGGGGAAGGGCACCTACATTTGATTAAGATCTATCTATTACATGGAATGCACAAAAACAATAATATTTTTTAAATTTTAAACCATTTTTTTTTTGCACAGCAACGTTGTTTACAGATTGAATAACACTGTAATACAATTATTTGATACAGTTTTACACAGAAGAATAAAGGGAAAATTCTCAGGTTACACAACATATTTAACAAAAAAAAATCACTCTTTCTAAGTGGGTTATTGAAAAAAAATGTGTTCAGTGGCTAGTAATATCTAATTCCTGTCTCACTAATGGTCAACAGAATTAAAAGAAAGCCCAATTTTTCCAATCAGTGCTTCAAAGCTATATAT
Organism: Nannospalax galili; assembly: GCF_000622305.1. Taxonomy (NCBI): domain Eukaryota; kingdom Metazoa; phylum Chordata; class Mammalia; order Rodentia; family Spalacidae; genus Nannospalax; species Nannospalax galili. The sequence goes on along the minus strand of NW_008331484.1, from coordinate 6,934,425 downwards.
AACATATGTTAGGTTCTTATGGAATATAGAAATGTTTCTTGCTACTTTAGGACCCAAAAAATTAAATTTACTATACTCCCATGTAAAATAGAAAAACAAAATCTATCCTTTTTAAAAAAATGAACCTTTCTTGTTATCCTAATTATTGTAATGTACCAACATATGTAATGGCTTACAGTATACATGTATATATGATAGACTAGGCTTTGCATATGAGGGAAAATATGTGGTCTTTTTACTTTCTGTGATTGAGTGACCTCACTTAACATTACACATTCTAAGTCCATCTATCTCCAAGTGAATTTTGTGATTTTGCTGGTAAGTGCTGAATACTATTACATTTTATGTATGTACTAGATATTCATTTTCCATTCATCAGATGATGGGCAAATAGGTTGTTTCCATTTCTTTCTTATAGATGAAGAAAGCATCAGTAAACATGGGAGTACAAATATCTTTGTAGTGAAGCACGGAGTTCTCTGGGCGTATGCCCAGGGGTGAGATTATTGGGTCATATGGGAGTTCTAGTTTTAATATTTTGAAGTACTTCCAAACTGATTTCCATAACAGCTGTAAAAATTTACATTCCCACCAGCAGTGAATATGGGTTCCTTTTTCTCTGAATCCTCTCAACCTTTGTTCACAGATTTCTTGAAGATTACTCTTCTGACTAGTGCAAGGTGGCATATCAGAGTGGTTTCAGTTGGCATTTCCCTGATGACTTGGGGTGTTGAACAATTTTGGAAGTTGTTGCCCATTTGAAATAGTTTTTGAACACTTGTATTTCTTTTTCAGAAAACCATTTATTCAATTTGTTAGATCATTTACAAATGGTAATTTTATTTCTTCAGTATTTGATTTTTGGAGTTCTGTGTATATTCTGGTATTAACCGCTTATCTGATGTACAGCTGGCAAAGATTTTCTCCCATTTGTAGACTGTGTGTTCTGCAGACAGTTTCCTGTAGTCTCATCTGTTGGTATTTTGGGTTATTTCTTGTTCTATTGATGTTCTATTCAGAAATTCTTGCCTACCTCAATGTCCTGAAGAGTAGTCCCTAAATTTTCAGTTAGGATCCATGATTTTAGGTTTTAAATTAAGGTCTTTGATCAATGTTCAACTGATGTTTTACAAAATGAAATTTGTGAATCTAGTTTAAATCTTCTGCAGGTGGAAATTCAATCTTGCCAACACGATTAATTGAGTAAGCTATCTTTTTCTCCAGTATGTGTTTTTGCCTCCTTTTTCAGTAATTATGTGGGCATAATTTGTCAGTCTATCTCTGGGTCCTCTCCCCATTTCATTGGTCTGCCTCTCTGCTTTTCCGCCAGTACCAATCTGCCTTTTTCACTATAACTCCATAACATAATTTGAAGTTAGGTGTTGTAATGCCTCAATCTTGAGTTCTTACTCCACAGGATTGCTTTGATTATTCGTAGTCTTCTGTAGCTCATGAATTCTTGGATTGATTTTTAACAGTTGTGTCAAATACGACATTGAAATTTTGATAGGTATTACTTTAAATCTGTAGATTCATTTTGGTAATGTAACCATTACACAATATTTATCCCACCAATCCAGTAATACAGAATGTCTTTCCATCATATAACATCTTCTTGGATTTCATCTCTTGGGTTTTTCATTGTACTGGCCTTTTCTCCTTGAGTTAAGTTTATTCTTACATACTTAATTTTTGGTATTATTTTGAATGAGATGTTTTTGGTAATGAAATTATTAAAATAATTATGAAAAATAATTTCATAATTTTTTATATTATTTTGAATATTTCTTTCTCTAAGGGTATATTATTGGAAGACTTTTTTTTGGTTTTTCACTCTATAATAGATTCTATAGGGTCTTTTAAGTATGGAATCATGTATTCTGCAAATAAGGATAATTTGGTTCCTTCCTTTCCTATTTTTATCCCCTTTATGCCCCTCTCTTTTTAAACTGCTGTAGGTAAGAATTTAGCAATATATTTAAGAGAGAGGAGAGTGCGCATTCTTGCCCCATTTCTTATTTTAGATGAAATGCTCTCAATGTGCCCCCATTTAATATGATGCTGGTTCCAGATTTGTTGTATATACCTTCATCATTTTGAGTTATGCTCCATCTATTCCTAATGTTACCAGGACTTTTATCATAAAGGTGTGTTTAACTTTGTCAAATGCATCAAACACATTTCCAGCATCAATCAAAATAACTACGTAGTTAGTGTCCTTCAGGTTGTTTTATGGCATGTTACATTTACTGATTTACATTTGTTGGCCCATTCTGGAATGAAGCACAATTGATTTTAATGTATTATCTCCTTATTATATTCCTGAATTTAGTCTGAGAGTATCTGGTTGAGAATTTTTGCATTATGTTCATCAAAGAAATTTTCCCATACTTTTCTTTTCTTGTATCTTTTCCTGTTTTGGTAGCAAAAGAATACGGGCTTAATGGAGTGGATTTTGTAGTGCCTCTACTTTGTGGATCAAGCAGAATTGGTATGAAATTTTTCTTGAAAATTTGATAG
>NW_008331484.1:6930036-6931752 GCF_000622305.1 Nannospalax galili | reverse complement strand
TTCTTCAAGTTCTTCCAACTTTTTAGAATATTAGTTTATAAATAATGTCTAATAATGTTGTGTGTTTCACTGGAGTTTGTTGTAATGACACCCTACCTCTAATTTTTTTTTGTATTTGTCTTCTTCCCCTCTTTCCTTATTGCCAGATTGTTTTTACTTAAATGTGCCTATGTAATAAAAAAATAAGGGATCTTCTTTCCATGTAAGGCACATTATTCCCTCATCAGAATTCTCAGTGGTAAGCAATGCCTATCAGAAAATCTCAAGAATTATTATTTTTGTGTGGACTTTCTGCATGATATTTTTACATTTCTGATTTTTCCTTTCTCACTTCCTAATCCTGCTCCCCCCTTTCTTCTGAATCAGTAAATGTGAATTGTAACTATATTTAGATATTCATATCTTACTATTTGCACTTACTATATCATTCAGCTCTTCACAACTCAAAAACTATTTATCTTTTTTGCAGTGTATGTCTTTCACTGAATTTTTGTACATTTCATGCAATACATCTTAATCATATTTGGATTGGCTCCCCTATTGGCATCCCCCCCAACAGCCCACGCAAAAGTTTTCAAGCATTCAGTCATATAAGTTATGATCTATCGACTCAATTTTGTGTTCCTAGATGTTCCTCAATGTGAGTTCAACCACTTGAAGCCTCACATTTGGTCATCTTATCTAGCTTCATGCCCTCAAAGAAGATCAATTCTCCCTCAACCTGCAATGATCAGTTGCCAATAGTTTCTCAACTAAGGTTGGGGCCTCCTGCCCATTTCCCAAAATCTATGCTACATTTTTGTCTGGTTGAGTTTTCATGGGTCTTGTGCATGCTGTCACCATTGCTGTAGGTTCATATGCGTGCGTTCCCAGGAGCCTGTAAGACACTGTTTCCTTATGACCATACACCACCCCTAGCTCCTACAATCTTTCTGCTCCCATGTCTGCAATGTATCCTGATCCCTAGGTAGGTCAAGTGTAATAAAGGAGATCTGTTCAGAGGTATGCACTTTAGAGGCTGTTATTTTCTACTTTCTGGCCAGTTGTGGCCATCTGTGTTCATTGCCCTCTGTTGCAGGAGGAAGATTTTCTTGGTGAAAATTGAGAGATTCACTAGTATTCTCTCTACTCCTTTTCCCTCTATGTTTCATGAGCCTTGGGTATAGAGGTTCCATTGTAGATGTGTCACTTTGAGCTGGGCATCTCACAGGCATTTATTCTCTGTGTGTAACCAGTTCCATAAATCTGTAATAGTCTCGATCTGGCTTTTTTGGGAAAAAAAAGGTTTCTTTGATGAATGGCGACTAGTATACTTGTCAGAAAATATGAAGATCCATATTTAGCATAAAGAAAGATATATTTGTCTAGGGATGTGACAGATGGAGGATTTTCTTTTCACTACAGATTTAACATATTCAATAACACACTCCAGAGCAAGAGTACATCTTTTTCACAAGTGGGTGCAAGTTTCTAGGTTCACAGTTGAGTTAATACAGTTATACAATATTGAATTGAATATAAGTCTTGTAAGACATAAAATTGAATGAGTTTTTAACCTTTAAAAAAGATCTCCATTTCATTTTATAATATATTGTTCCTTACAGAAAGATTCATTGTTTTTCCTACTTACACTGAGATGTTGGCACATGCATCTCTAATCTGTATGTATCTCATTATTACTAGGCATAACTGGTTGCACTTGGATCTCTGTGTATG
>NW_008331484.1:6929200-6929976 GCF_000622305.1 Nannospalax galili | reverse complement strand
TATATCACCTCTACTAATTAGCATTGTGTAAATTTCCATGCTTCCTCCTCAAATGTAATACATTTTAAAAAATTGTTGATTGTGTGTGTGTGTGTGTGTGTGTGTGTATCACACAGAATATCCCAAACCATCTTATTCAAATATATACCCACTTCCCAGATGGTACCCTCCCATAGCCTACCTCCCCCAACTTGAGCCCTTGTACTCTGATATCCCTGCTGCTGTCTGCTGTGTTGTTGGCACCCACATCCATTCCCCACTACTTGTCCATCTGGTGAATTTAGACAGCCTATCTAGAGGTCTTTGTTTTAGGAGGGTCAGCTATTCCACTTCTAGCAGCAATCATCAGTTGTCAATACTCCTTTAAATAAGATTGTAGTTTGCTGCTCATTTTCCCAGTTCTATGCTGGGTTACTACCTAGGAGACCCTTTGGCCACTCTGGCCAGCAACTGAAAAGAAGGTATCTCTTATCTGGCATTGTTTCTTGTTATGTAGCCTTTAGCTATACATATGGACTCTGAAGAAATTATATTGACCCCTTTATCTTTGGTTGTACTTTCCTTTTGGGTGTTTAAGGCCATACAGTTGGCCCAGATAAACCAATTTATTTTTTATCTTAAAATGATTCAAGGATCTGTTCCTCAGAGGTCACATGGGCTTTGGAGGAGCCCCTGGCTCCTTTCTTTTACCAGTTCTGCCTATGTGAGGATAAGTCAAAGGTCCTGCTCGACCATGTTTGGCTTCGCGTGGAAGCATGGAGGAAATCATTCCTCTG
>NW_008331484.1:6927783-6928998 GCF_000622305.1 Nannospalax galili | reverse complement strand
AAATTATTATAGACCTCAAAGTATGTCTGTTAAACATCCAAGAAGGTTAGTTCCATCAGTCTGGTATTTTTAATTACTGTGTGCCATGTAGATAAATCTTGGGCAAAGCCAAATTGTTCTCAGATAAACCTTACCTAGGCATATATTTCTTGATCTGCAACGTATAATTTGTCAGCAGGTTGTAGGAGTAATATGGTTCCCTCTGAATTTCAGAACTAGCTAGGCATTATTCAGGTATTATCATCTCTCGCATTGTCTCACCCCTCCATCATAGTTTTCCCACTTAAGGTGCCCCATTTCCCCCTTTTCTCCCTTATACCCTTCTCCTACAGTCCTACCTCTCTTGAGCTCCTTCTTTCCCCTTATCCCCTAGGTTCCTTGTATGCCCTTCCCTCCCCCTCCCTTAAACTAACCCAATTTTTATCCATATCAGGATAAAGGCCTTATTAAGGCCTGTTTCCTACTGCTCTTCTCTTTCAGGTTCTTTCTTTTCCTTTACCTCCCTGTTTCCTTTCCATTATCCTGGTTCCTGTAGTTATGTCTGGATACATACTCACTTATCACGGTTCGGTTCTATGATCCACGTATGAGGAAGAACACGTCAATTTTTTTTCTGAGTTTGTGTTACTTCACTTAGTATAACAGCTTCTATTTCCATCCATTTGCTTGCAAATTTCATGACTTAATCTCTTTATTGCTGAGTAACATTCCACTGTATAAATGAACCACATTTTCATTATCCACTCATCAATTGAGCAACACTTGGGTTGCTTCCATCTCTTCGCTATGGAGAAAAGAGCAGCAACAAACATGGATGTACAAGTGTCCCTGCAATATGAGTTCTTTGGGTATATGTCAAGGAGTGGTGTAATTGGGTCAAATGGTAGGTTCATTTGTAATTTTTTTAATTTATTTATTTAATAAACATAATTAGAAGAAACATTTCATTACAACAGCATTGACACATTCCATAACAATTTCCAGAGATAAGATACATCTCTTTCAAAATTGGCTGTAAATTTTTAGGTTTACAGTTGAATTAATAGAGTTATACAATATTGAACTCAGTATAAACCCTATAAGACATAAAATTGAATGATATTTTACCCTTTAAAAAATATCTCCATTTCATTTTAAAATATGCTGTTTCATACAGAAAAACTCATTTTTAATGCAACTAACACTCAGATGTTTGCACATGAGTCTCTAATCTCT
>NW_008331484.1:6925877-6927451 GCF_000622305.1 Nannospalax galili | reverse complement strand
CCTTTCCCCACATCCTCTCCAACATTTGGTATCATTTGTCCTCTTGATCTTAGCCAGTCTGACTGGGGTAAGATGAAATCTTAAAGTGGTTTTAATTTGCATTTCCCTAATTATTAGTGATGTTGAACATCTTGTAAGATGCTTCATAGCCATATATACTTCCTCTTTTGAGAACTCTCTGTTCAGCTCCTTAGCCCATCTTTTAATTGGGTTGCTTCTTGTCTTGATTCTCTGTTTTTAGAGTTTGTTATATATTCTGGATATTAAACCTTTGATGGATGTGTCGCTGGTGAAAATAGAAGTAACCCAATTAAAAGATGGGCTGCTTCTTGTCTTGGTGAGTTTTTTTGGTTGCTTATTTTTATGTACAGAAGCTGTTTACTTTAATGAGGTTCCATTTATTGATTCTTGAACTTATTTCCTGAGCAATTGATGTGTGGTTTAGAAAGTCCTTTCCTACACCTATATCTTGTAGGTTATTGATAATGTTTTATTCTAAAAGTTTCAGAGTTTCAGGCTTCATATTGAGGTCTTTGATCCATTTGGAGTTGACTATTGTGCAGGGTTTAGTTTCATTCTTCTAGAGGTAGAGATCCAGTTTTGCCAGCATCATTTGCTGAACATGCTGTCTTTCCTCCAGCGAATATTCTTGGCCCCATTGTCAAATATCAGGTGCCTGCAATCATATTTATTTATATTTGGTCTTCAATTTTGTTCCATTGATCTATGGGTCTATTTTTGTGCCAATACCATGTTGTTTTTATGACTAGCTCCGAATACAGCTTAAAATCTGGTATAGGTATCCCCCCAGCATTGCTGTTAGTGCTCAGGGTTGTTTTGGCTATCCAAGGTCTTTTTTGCTTCCATATGAATCCTACGGTAGTTTTTTCCAATTCTGTGAAAAATGTCATGGGGATTTTGATTGGCATTGTGTTGAATCTATAAATGACTTTTGGTAGGATGGTCATTTTCACAATATTAATTATTCCAATCCCTGAGCATGAGAGATCCTTCTATCTTCTGATGTCTTCCTCAGTCTCTTTGTTTAAAGAGTTAAAATTTTCATTAGCTCTTTAATGTCTTTGGTCAGGTTTATTCCAAGGTATTTTATTTTTTTTTGTGGCTATTGGAGGGTTTCCCTGTGCTCTTTCTCTGACTGCTTGTCATTGGTGTATAGAAAGGATATAGACTTTTGTAGGTTAATTTTGTAACCTTACACTTTACTGAATGTGTTAATAATTTCTAGGAATTTTCTGGGAGAATTTTTGGCATCTCTGAGGCATAAGAACAAATCATGTGCAAAAGGTATAATTTGATCTCTTCTTTTCCAATTATTACTCTTTAATTTTCTTCTCTTGTCTTATTGCTCTTGCAAGAGTTTCAAACACTATGGTAAAAAGGAGTAGAGATAGTGGACAGCCTTGCCTGGTTCCTGATTTTAATTGGTGTGCTTCCATTTTTTCTCCATTTAGAATGATGTTGGCTGAGGGTTTGTTATATATGGCTTTAATTATGTTGAGGTATGTTCCCTCCAGTCCAATTCTCTCTAGAACTTTAAACATAAAAGCATGTTG
>NW_008331484.1:6921731-6925853 GCF_000622305.1 Nannospalax galili | reverse complement strand
ATTTTATGTGTATGAGTGTATTACCTGCATGTATGTGAGTGCACCTGTGTTGTGCATTGCTGTGGAGGTCAGAAGAGGGCTTCGGATTCCTCTGCAACTGGAGTTTAGGACGGTTTGTAGGCACCATGTGAGTTCTGGGAATCAAACCTGGGTCCTCTGCAAGAGCAGTCAGTGTTCTTGACTGCTGAGTCATCTCTGGTTTTCTTTTTTGGTTGTATCTTTACCTAGTTTTGGTATTAGAGTGATGCTGGCTTCATAGAAGGAATTTGAAAGTTCTCTTTCCATTTCTATCTTTTTGAATAAATTAAGTAGTATTGGATGTAGATCTTCTTTAAATGTCTGATAGAATTCTGCTATAAATCCATCTGCTCCTGGGCTTTTTTAGTTGGACGGTTTTGTATTACTGTTTCAATTTCTTTTTGTGTTATGGGTCTGTTTAAGATGGTAATCTCTTCTTGGTTTAGTTTTGGTTACACCCATGCCCTTAGATATCCATCCATTTCTTTTAGGGTTTCAAATTTAGTAGCATATATGTTTTTGAAGTATTCCCTTATAATGTTCTGTATCTTTCTGGTGTCTGTTGTGATGTTTCCCCTTTCATCTCTGATTTTGTTGATTTGGAGGTGCTCTTTCTTTGTTTTAGTTAACTGGACTAGTGGTTTATCAATGTTGTTTATCTTTTCAAAGAACCAGCTCTTGGATATGTTGATTCTTTATTGTTTTATTTGTTTCAATTTCATTAATTACTGCCCTGATTTTTGTTATTTCTTCTTGTCTGTTGGGTTTGGGTTTACTTTGCTGTTGCAAAGTTGTCATTTATTTGTGTTATTTCTGATTTTTTAATAAAGGCACTTAAAGCTATAAACTTCCCTATAAGGACTGCTTTCAATGTCTCCCAAAAGTTTTGTTGTGTTGTATTGCTGGAAGATTTTTCTTTCCCCTTTAACTCTAATAGACATTTTGGCTGGGTAAAATAATCTGGGTTTTCATCTGTGGTCATTTAGAACTGGGAATGCTTTGGTCCAGGCTTTTCTGTCCTTCATAGTTTGCACTGAAAAGTCAGCTGTAATCCTGATGGGTTTTCCTTTATATGTGATTTCTTGTTTCTCTGATAGAATGCATGGAATTATTTCAATATTTTTGTATTTGTTGAGGTTTCTTTTGTGACCCAGTACATGGTCAGTTTTGGAGAAGGTTCCATGGGGTGCTGAGTAGAAAGTATGTCCTTTGGTGCTTTGGTGGAATACTCGGTAGATATCTCTTACGTCCATATGATATATGTTATTGTTTAATTAAGATGTCTCTCTGTTTACTCTCTGCCCTGTTGACCTATCTAATGGAGAAAGTGGGATATTGAAGTCCCCTACTATTAATGAGTTGGGGTTATTCTGGGTCTTAAAGTCCTGTTTTGATGAAGTTGGGTGCACCAGAGTTTGGTGAATATATGTTCATGATTGTAATATCTTCTTGATTTATTGTTCCTTTGATCAGAATGAAGTGGCCCTCTTTATCTCTTCTGATTAGTTTTAGTTTAAAGTCTATTTTGTCAGATATCAGAATTGCTACACCTGCTTTTTTCTTGGTACCATTTGCTTGGTATGATTTTTTCCATCCTTTCATTTTAAGATAATGTCTGTCCTTGAAAATGAGATGGGTTTCTTTCAGACAACATAAAGTTGGGTTTTGTTTCTTAACCCATTCACCTAGTCTGTGTCTTTTGACTTAGGGGTTTCGTCCATTAATATTTAAAGTTATTAATGAAAGATGAGTATTGAATCTTGTCATTTTTATTTCTATTTACATTTGTGATGTAGCTGTACTTTTCCACAGTTATACCTCCACTGAATTTCTTTCTGAAACCCCTTGGGTATAGTCATTTCTTTCTTCAGCTCTTTGTATTGCTTCCAGAACTCTCTGAAGGGCTGCTTTTGTGGACATGAATTCCTTCAGCCTATTTATATCATGGAAGATTTTTCTTTCCCCTTCAACTATAGTAGACATTTTGGCTGGATATAGTAATCTGGGTTGGCATCTGTGGTCATTTAACAATGGGAATACTTTGGTCCAGGCTCTTCTGGCTTTCATAGTTTGCACTGAAATGTCAGCTGCAATCCTAATGGGTTTTCCTTTATATGTGACTTGTTGTTTATCTTGCAGCTTTCAGTATTGCCTCCTTGTTCTGTACATTTAGTGTTTTTATTATGATATGTTGTGGGGAGTTTATTTTTTGATCCTGTCTATTTGGTGTTCTTTGTGCTTCCTGTATTTGTACAGGGACATCTTTCCTTAATTTCAGGAAATTCTCTTCTACAATCCTATTTAAGATCTGGTTAACATCATTAACGTGAAATTCTTCTCCTTCCTCTATTCCCATTATCCATAGATTTGGTCTTTTCATGGTGTCCCACATCTCTTGCATATTCCATTCCTGTGTTTTTTTCAGCCTTTCTGTAATCTTTGCTTGAACGGTCCAATTCTTCAACTTCATCCTCCAGTGTTGATGTTCTGTTTTCCATTTCATTCCTTCTAGAGGTGTTCTGAATTCATTCAGAAGTTTATCCCTATCTTCCTTCAGTTCTTTGATTTCTTTGTTCAGGTGTTCTTTAAATTCATTGAATTCTTTAATCATGTTTATAATTGTTCTTTTGAGGTCCATGTCCTGCATTATCTCTAGGGGGTTCTCATTGTGCTCCTCTAGAGGATTACTGGTATTTGGTGGGGTATGTTATTTTGGTTTTTCATGTTATTATTTTTTCTCTGTGATTTTGACATGTGACTTTCTTTTGTAGTTTCTGATTCTTGTGTGAGACTCAAGCCTTCCAGTTTAGGTCTGCTTCTTTTTGTGAACTTATGTGTCTTTGTGGTTTACATTTTGGGCATGAAAACCTGGTTCCTCCAAGCTTCCAGTTCTCTTTTTTGATTTTATATTGGAGTGGCCAGATTCCTTTTGTCTTCAGGAATTCCCACAGAGGCCCAAGTCAGATGACGATCATATGGTCTCAGGTTTTCCTCCTAAGGTCTGGATCCCTCCAGGATAGATTTTGGCCTCAGGAATTTGGGTTTTGGACTGGCCTGGGAGCCAGGCCCAGGAAAGATGCTGATCTAGAGCACCGTGGTAGCTGTGTCCCCCAGAGGTACAAAGGAAGATGGGTGCGGGAGGCAGCCCCAAGTGTCCCTGGGGACTTCACTGAGGAGCTGGGTTGGTCTGGATGCAAAGGACCAGGAAGAGGAAAGGTCAGCCCTGGCATCCACTAAAGACGCTGGTGGGTTTTGCAGACCCATGGAGGCAGAGGGAGGTGAGTGCGGGGCCAGGCCCAGAAGCTGTGCTCCTGGGGACCTGGGAAGGACCTGAGTTGCAAAGGATCAGGAAGCAGTGGTGGTTCCCCAGATGTCTGGGGCGCCAAGACAAGGAGTGGGACTGGACCCAAGCTAGGGGGTGAGACCAGCAGGGAAGATGGGAGGGTGAGTGAGGCTGGGGCTGTCAAGGAGAGGAGGGCCTGATTGACTTACCCCAGAGAGAGAGGCCTCAGGGTGGGAGAGAGGCCTGCCGGTTCTGCAGGCCCAGGGAAGCAGCAGATGGAGGATTTTTTTTCCTATGATTTTGAACCTCTCCAGCCAGATGTACTTGAATAGGTTTACAGTGTCACACATGAGCTTCCTACCATTGCTGTGGTTATTAGGCTTTAAACTAGTGTTGTACATTTTCAAACTTCTTTAACCACTATGAAAAGTAGTGTAAAGAACACTTACAAAACTACAAATGAATCTACCATATGATCTGGTTATACCTATCCTTGGTATAGCCCCCAAAGGACTCATCCTACTGCTGAGATGCTTATTCATCCATGTTTGTTGCTGCTCTTTGCTCTTTTTACAATATATAAGAAATCGTAGCTAAGTATAGTGGCACACAACATTAGTCCCAGCACTCAGGAGGCAGAGGAAGGCAGATCCCTGTGAGTTTAAGGCTAGCTGGGTCTTCATAGTGAGTTCCAGGCCAGCTTGGACTGCAGGGAGACCCTGTCTCAAAAAGACGAAGAAGAAAAAGAAGAAGAAGAAGGAGGAGGAGGAGGAAGAGGAGGAAGAGGAGGAGGAGGAGGAAGAGGAGGAGGAGGGGGAGGA
>NW_008331484.1:6905486-6921605 GCF_000622305.1 Nannospalax galili | reverse complement strand
TATATGGAAAATGTGGTACATTACACTACGCAGTTCTACTCAGAGGTAAAGAGAGATGAAATTTACAGGTAAATGTTAAATAGATGGACATGGAGAATTCACAATGGTATAGACCTGGAAACTTCTTCTCTGGCCAGAAGGTGTTGCACATGCCACTGGAGGAGGAGGGATATTAAACAGGCTTACCTACCTGTGGTGCTGCAAGCAACAAGAATTACCATCCTTGTAAGACATGCCCATTGTTGCAATGGTGACATAAATATTTTAGGAGTATCCAGATGCTTTCTGGTTGTATTTAAGGCCCACTCTACAAAATGAAACTCATGCTTAGTATTGTTAATTGGTCACAAATCCTGTGGCTGACTTGGTGACAGACTGTAGGGAAGAATCTAATACTATTATGCTGCAAAATGATTAGAGTATTATCTGATCCCTAAATACTTTTCTTTATCCCAACACACCAGTGCAGCTCTGAAACCTCATGAGAGAAGATTCTTTATGCCATTGATGACAATTTTTAGAGACTCATGACTGATCAAAATGCAGAAAATAATAGAATGTGGAGTACTTAGCCCTAAATGGGACATCTTTATCATACCCCTTCCCTTTATGGTTCAAATAATTTTTCAAGAGGGACAGAAATATTCTAAGAGCCAGAGGTGTGAAGGACTGCTGTAAAACAATTTTCCAGACATGACAGGATTGTTGCACGTATGAACTCAGCAGCTGTGACACAACTCCATGCAAAAGCTATGCATCAGGCAGTCAGGATTCCAACTTGGCTAGGGGAGTGGCTTGTTAAAGCCCCACCCTTGGTTGAAGAGGAGCTGTTGGCAATTAATTACTGCTAGGAGAGTGAGAGTAAGTTTTCTTTGGTTGTGGCCTCTTGCAAGATGCCCATATTCTAATAGATCACCTCACACCAATGCATGTACTGGTAACAGTAAGTGGACTCAATGGATTTTAAAAAGAATACATAAAGTTAGGGTGGTCATGTGGTGGGGAGGAAGGGAGAGGAAGAACTGAAGGGGAGTGAATGCAGGTCAATTTGGTCAAAACTCATTACATTCATGTGTTAAATTCTCAATGATTAAAAAAGTATATTATACCTTAAAACTTGAGCATTTACTATGTTTCAGTTAGAAAAAAAGTAAATTTGTGAAAAGAAAATAGATTACATAGACATAAGGGAATTAAATTCTTTTAAATAACAGTGCTAATATTTATATAATAATATAAAAAGCTAAATACATAAAATTATCTGAGATAAATATGTTAGGCTTGCACCAAGGTTATACATAGTGCATAGGTACTTGAAAATAATAAATTAACTGAAAAAAATAATAAAATTATTCTCTACTTCCACAAGTATCCTCAGCTGAGGAATCACATTTAAAAGTATCACAAAGCACAGCTGAGTTCAAGGCTCATGGAATAACTTCCATTGAAGATGAAATTGAAATCAAGGAGTTTGGCACTTTTTTAAAATAAAGATATTTCAAGCCATATACAGAAAAATAACACCAAGGATAATCAGAAAATACAGCAATGGAAGGAGATAAAATATCAGAAAATACCATGAAAATTAAAGAAAATATTAAAAATGGCCAAAAACAATTAAAAGAATAAAATACTAGTAGAAAAAGCAAGGAGCTATTAGCAGTTATTCATTCCTGGGGATGTCAAATTTTCAAGGACGTGCCCCTGGGAGGTTTTCCATGTACCCATGGATAGCCCCACAACCATGCACCTATGGACAGCTCTAATTGGACTTAATGGGTTAAAAAAGAGGCCATAAGTTGGGAGTGGGACATGACGTAAGGGAATCTAGAAGTCAGAAAGGAACTGGAGTTATGGACAGTTGTTAGCTGCCATGTGGGTGCTGGGATTCGAACCTGAGTCTTCTCCAGTGTTCTTAACCACTGAGCCATCTCACCATCCCATAAACATAATTTCTAAAAATAGAAACTACAAAATGAAAGAAGCAATGAAGGATATAATTGATAAGAATTGCTCAGCATTAAGGGGAAAAAGATTAGTCCTTGATTCAAGAAGCTTTTTCACACAAACAAGATAAATGAAAACAAGTCTATAGAGTGACTCAATAAAATGGAAATGCATAAGACTGCATATAAAATAATCTTAAATATCTTTAAGACTGAAGCATTAGGAAGACTTTAAAAACAATGATTAATTTCCTTTAGAAAAGTCCTTTAAGTACTCATATTTGTCACTTATATTTAATTTGAAAAAAACAAAAACACTCCAGTGTTAGTATCAAGAATGTATTTGATTGGTCCAATGTTGAGTACAGGAGATCAGTGAGAAAGCTATTGCTTTATTTTATAGATTGAGGGGGGCTAGAAACTCAGTAAAAGAAAAATATTCTCATAGACTGTGGTACCATAAGTCAAAAATGACACTGGAGCATTGACCTTCAGTGTCAACCTGGTGACACTGTTCAAAGAAAATGTGATTGTAGATAAGGGGACAATTATGAGTATATTGGCATTATTAATTCATATGCAAAACATGGCACATGCCTATCAAAATTTTCAGGACTTCATTTCTAAAAATGTTTAGGATAACTATTAAGATGTGAGAGTGTTTACATGGATACAATAGTTGTATGATATTGTATGATAATTAATGTTATTTGGTATATCCCAAAGAGGGTGTGAAGAGAGTAAATGATGCAAAACTGAAAAGGAACTAGATTAGACATAACTCTGATAGAAAATATAGTTTGAAAACTCTGTGTAATAGTCAGTATGCTGAACATTTTGGATGACTAAACTCAGAAAATGTGAAAGATTGGCACCATGACTAGCTTCATTGCACAGAGAAGCAGAAGCAGGAGTTTTCAAAATGTACTCACGGTCATACGGAGGAATAGTAGGAGACAGGTAATACCAAGGTGAAAATGGGTAAAAAGTGGGTATTTAACTGGGAGAGGAAGAGTGAAGGCTACAAGGAACCATGAGGGTAAAGGGGGAAAAAGGATCTCAAGAAAGGTGGGATCATAGGAGACAAGTACTATCAGGGGAGAAATAGGGAAACTGGGAGTATATTAACTGGGAGAGAGGAGAAAGGGAGGGAGGAGAGAGAGAGAGAGACAAAGAGAATAAATAACACTTAACTGGTGTGAAAAACCAGAAGGAAATACAATAGTTCAAAAATCTACTGAAAAATTATACATAGAATGTCTGTACAAGTCCATGTGTAAAGCTGAGGTTACATAACAAGAAACAGACCACCCTTTGAGTTGTTGGTCAGGGTAGTCCAAGAGACTTCCAAAACTACATAGGCTATTGTCACAGCCCTTAACTGTCTCCCAGAACTTGAAGACAAGACTCTGTTGCTGAAAACAGGGCATATTTGAACACAGTACTGGAAACAATGGAGCTGGAACTGACCTGGAAACCTACACCCTCCACACTAACTCTCATAGTTTTGGAAGATGCTGTGCAAATTTCTAAGGGAGAACATCAGTTGATGGTCCAACTCCAACTTTAAAGTCTAATAACCACAGCAATGACTGGCACAGCAAACTATATTGGTGCAATAGTAACATTTTTATATTGGGGATAATTAGAAGCCACCTAATTGGATTTATTTCACTTGTTGCATGAGGAGGCTTTGCTGTTGAGAGTTGGGGGATGTATAAGTATTCTCTTTATTCACTGTTCCCCTATGTTCCATGAGCCTTAGGACAGTAGATCTTCTTTAAGTAAGTGACTCTAGATAGGATGACTAGACTCCAGTGGATGAACTTGCACCAAGGGACCATTGGATACAAATGTTTGACTAGAAAGGATTTAACATTTATATGACAGAATACCTGAAATCTGGTAGTGGGGAGTCTACTTGGGACAGGGAGCAAGGAGGATGTCTAAATTTTCATTAAGATGTATTATATGAAATATATAAAAACTCAATAAAAATTTGTCAGTCAAAAAAAAATACATCATTGAAATCACACTGAGTTTTTTCAAAAGGATTGCAAAATAATCCGGAAGGCAGAGAGTCAAGAGGCATGGAAAAGCAAAACAGCAACACCCTACAAGTTCAGACATCTATGAGAAAAAGTTGATTTCAGCAACTGATACAAGTAATGTGATGAATGGTAGGGGAATCTTGCGAATAAGCTTTGAAGAAGTAAAAGGGTTTTGAATGTAGAATCTAAAAATAAGCACTGGAAAACAGAGGAGGTTTGAGCTTTTGATCTCATAGAGGAGCTCAGAGTAGAAGCATTTGAGGGCAATAAAGATGTATGCATTAAGTAAATGAACCAGTAAAACAATTAACTGGACACTTAGATCATTTAATCCTCACAACACAATCATAAAGTAAATGCTGTTATATTTTATCTATACTTAGAAGATGAAGCAAAAGAGGTGTTCTATGGCAGTTTCTGACAAATTAAAACATTACCTCCAGGAGGATGGACGCTCAGGAGACTCAGAGGTAAACAAACATAGTTACAAATCTGGAAAAGCTGAAACTTCAGAAATTCTCCAGAATCTCTGTCCAGCTTTATAAAAGCAGTGAATAACTGCTGGGAGAGAGGAACAGGGACACAATCAACCATGCTGCCAAGAGGCAATTTCTTGAACCTATCAAGCTGTTTTGAAAGTTGTACAAAAATTTCCAGGGTTACCGTTCTGAGAATTGTCACCCATGTCAGGGTAGGCTTTTCAGCTACATTTGATATGTCCTTACTCTTGTAAGTAATCTCTCCCCTATATTCCTATTAGTAACTGCAATAAGCTCATTGGTTCACTAAGTTGACCCTTGCCTCAATCATTTACTTTAGTCTGTAGTGGGTTCCTTATCTGGGGTGAGTAGACAGATGTATGTGTTGTGTCCCCCCAGGAAAAGTTCATTACACAACAGTAGGCTTAAGAGAAGTCATCAGAATTTAGTCTCTCAATTTTGAAGTGTAACAAATATTCAGACTAGCTGCTAGCAGAATTCATGCACTTTATCTACTAAAATGTGTTTATTACCTGTGGGGGGGGCTGCATGAAGGTGTGAATGTGGAGGTCAGATACACCTTGCAGGAGTCACTTGGTTCTCCCTTTCCACACTGGATCCTGGGAACGGAAATGGAATTGTCAGGCTTAGGACTTTTATTCACTGAGGTGTCTTGCCAATCTTAGCTACTAGAATATTAATGAGAAATAAGTTGAAATACATGTTATGAATTTGTTCTCATCACAAAGATATCTAATTTCCAATTATTAATCAAGATATTAAAAATAAATGTTGTTTCTTCAATACTAAAATTGAATTTCTTTCTTTCTTTCTTTCTTTCTTTCTTTCTTTCTTTCTTTTTTTTTTTGTCTTTTTGAGACAGGGTCTCCCTGTAGCCCCAGCTGTCCTGGAACTCACTATGTAGATGAGGCTGGCCTTGAACTCAGAGATCCTCCTGTCTCTGCCCCAGAATGCTGGGATTAAAGGCGTGTGCCACCATGCCCAGCTCAAGACATTTAAACATTTAACAAATTGTTAATAATTTTCTTTTGAAATTTTCCATGGAACTAATGGAATGAAGGGACTAACAGTGGACTACTCACTGCAGCTCCTCGACACTCTTTCTAAATTTTTTAAATGTTTTAACTTTTATGTGTATTAGTGTTTAATTTGCATGAATATAAGTGTACTACATGTGTGCAGTGCCCATGGAAGCCATAGAACGCATTGGATCCTCTGGGACTGGAGTGTAGACAGTTGTTAGCCACCATTCAGGTGCTGGGAACTGAAACCCAGTTTTCTACAAGAGCAGCCAATACTCTTTACCACTGAGCCATCTTTCCAGTCCCAGTGCTGGAAATTCTTACCTGAAAAATGAAATCACTGGACTTTCCTTATGGTATGCTTTAAAGGTCAGACTCAAGTACAGAAAATTTAATAAATTATAATATTTAAGTTTTCTTGAAAGTAGAGAGTCTCTACATTTCTATACTCACTCATTTATTTTTTCATTGACTATAAGATTTTAAGTTTAGTCTTTATTGTTTAAATGTATGTTTAATATGTGAAGTCATACACATTTGCAAGGAAGTTTTAGTTTTTCTTAAAAGACAGAAAAAATAATAATGTGCCTTTTTAAAATAAATAAAAGTTTAAAAATGGACTGCTTCTGCCATGTGTTGGTTTATTTGGGATTGCAAATTAAAATGTATATAGGCCTAGCTATCTTGAGCCTAAAGGCTTTTTGTGTAGTTTAGTTTATGTTGCAAACTTTACACTGTATTTTTATTCAATATTCTCTATCAAAAACTGCTTAAATATTCAGCAAAGCTTTAAGGCAATTTTTATTTGTATTAAGTCTTTGGCTATTTATGCATAGAAATACAATGAAACTGATAAATTATAAATGGAACAACTGACTTCATTATGGTGGGAAAACTCTGCAAATAACAATAAACTTAATCCTTCTGTGGGATTGGTAAGGTGTTTGTTCACTATATCAGCAGTTTGAGTTTACAGTCTTAAATGATGAAAAATACAAATCTGTACTCACTTTAAGTATCCAGTTAGGCACTGTTGATGGTGGGGTCTTCTGGGATAACCAAGACAGTGCAGACTTAGCATGTGGAAATGACAGGGTGCAGTAACTGACTCTGAAGTCAAGGTTACTCATTGAGTCCTGTATCTTCTGTTCTCTTCTCACAAATTGATTTTCAGGTGCAATTTCATTCCAGGAAAATGGTTTTTATTTTGCTTTTGGAAAACAAGAGTAGTTCATTTCTACTCCATTGCTAGTGCGAAAAATGAACAGGGAGCTCTTCAGATCAGGACTGCAACTTTGATCAGAACCAGTGACATCTGCCCATAGCACCCTCACAAGGGGGCATTTCTGAGCCTCCACTTCCTCATCTAGAAAGTGGGGAAGTGTCTGCCACAGTTCACAGTAGAAAATAATGTCTTTAAGATACAATGAGTCTCAAAAGCACCTGCAATTGTGAATGAGTGACAGTGTTCTTGCTGACATCAAGTCAAGGTACCTTTTATTTTTTTTCTTGATTTTTGAGGATTCATACATGTCTGCAATGAAACATCATCACATCCAACCCCTATCTTTCCCTCCAACTCCCTCCATATCCCCTCAACACAAATTCCCTGAACTTCATGACTTTATTTTTAACAACCTAAGTCCAGTCACTACTGCCTATATGTGGATAGATGTGGGACTATCCACAGCAGAATGGTAAAAATACCAATGGCCGCACCCTCAGAAAACGATCCCCCCATTTTCATATCTACACATATGTGAAAAATCTTATTCTAAAATTCTATAGTGCTACTACTTTAAAAGAAAGCACTCTTAAAGAAAGCACAAAATGGTACATATTTAAGATGTCACCATCCCCAAACACACGGAGATCAGTAATATAGTCAACTTAGTTTCTCACTTTTATTCTACTTGGTCTATCCCTGGAAGAGTGAGACCCAACTGCAGTATTTCAGTGAATGTGTGTATACATGTGTGTTCTCAGAAAAAGAAAAGTACTAAGAAATAGTCCCTTGGCAAGGTGAAGTTCAAAGTCCCTAGGGTGAGCAGGTGAATAAGCTGTGGCAGCAGCAAAGGTGGAGACTGGCCTCACCTGCCTCCTTCACAAAGAGCTAACACAACTAAACACTGCTCAGTAATTGAAGTAAATAAAGACCTCACATCAAAGACTTGAAATGGAAGATTCTAAAGCTTGCACTATACCATTCTGTTAGAGAAAACCTTTTACATTTCTCTTTCTTTACTATTTCCCCCCCTCTGGAGACATTATTTAAATCAAAAAAAAAAGAATGGGGACAGTTCCCATTTTAGGCTAATTGGCAGCAGAGGAGCTGACCTACTGTTGACGGTAGAATGAAATCAGTTTCAAAAAGCAACAAAGTTCCAAGCAACACCTTCCACTTTGAAGCGCCCTCATGTAATTATGGCTCATGCAAGTGCCTCAAAACCCTCAATTGAATCAGCACGCCCTTCTCAATAGCAGATCATATAACTTGCCTCTCGGCTCACAAATTCATTCTTTGCTCTAGTGTTCACCACAGGTACCTATACTTTAATATATACATGTATTTTTCCTCAAATTAGAGTCAGGTCATGCTTATGGTAACAAAGACCATAAAGGACTGGTGTAAAAAGAAACAACTTGCTCAAAGCCGTGCAGAAACACTCCTCAGAGTCTTGGTGGCTGTCATAGAAAAGAAAAAAAGAAGCAGAGGATAAAATATTTATCCAGAAATAGAGACTTTAAAATGTAATGAAAGGTATATTTTACTAAACCATTTCATTAACTCTTCAAATCTAATCTACTCAAATTACACTATAAATTAGAAATGTACACTAAAAATTTTAAAATACAGATTGTACTTTAGAAAATATCATTCCAAAATTATGCTATAGAATAAAATGTATAAAAGTACAACTCCAAAGAGAACATCCCCATATGCTATGATTCTACACTGCACGGCATTTCAAACTGAGTCCTGGTAATAGCTGATCTCTTCCCTTGGCAAGAATTAAAGGACCAGAAATCCTTAATGATCTCGTTTCCTGACTCCTTTCATCCAGCTTTTAGATGTATTTTCCATTTCACTTCTCACTAGGAAAGATATTACCTACTGAGAAGGGTATGCAAACCTTTGGGCAGCTTGACAGCTTGTCTGAAATCCAACTCGTGTTGCAAGACAGAATGAGAACAACAAAGTTTGTCTGACATTCACCACCCAGAAGCTAAAGGAAGATACAACTTTGTCTTGTGAAGCTCTTATTTGCTAGGAAACAGAAAACTTTTTCTGATTCATTGCATTTAAAATTCTTCCCCAAAACAATGCATAGTGCCTCATTATAAAATAAAACATTAAGTAATAGTTTTATTAATCCTTTGAGAATTTCACACAATGTATTTTGATCATATCCCCCCTCCCATTCCCAACCTTCTTTTAGATCCACCTTCACTTTCTTAGCCATCCAACTTCATACCCTAAATTTTTTCAAAGTCCATTGATCCAATTTATGCTTCCCCAAAACTCTTGGGTGTGGGGCCATCCCCAGGACTGTGGTCACCCTACCAGGACTCACACTCATAAAGAAAATGGACTCTTCCCTCCCCCTAGAAACTATCTGTGTAAGAGCCAGAGGCAGTGGTAGCTACAAAGAAACATTGTTTCCCACTGTTGTATACAACAAGGCAGTTGCACATATGAACTAATAGCTGTGAGAGCATGCACAAAACCTGTGCAAGCTCCAGCCAGGCATAGTCCCAGCATGCAGAAGGAAAGTGGGCACAAAATCCTACTCCAAGCTGAGGAGCTATGGGCAACTGAAAAATTGTTTGTTAAAGGAAACTTTTGACAGGTTCAAATTTTGTTCTTGTTACTAAACCAGATCTGAACCTAGCACTGTGAACTTCCTCCTGTGCAACTTGCCTCTCACTAACAGAAACACTTAACCTGAGATTATATACATCATTTTCCTCTCTTCCCCCTCTCCACTGCACTAATATCCTAAGTACCTCCACTTCAAATACGATTAATAGTTTGAAGTATAAAAGGAATCATTTATACTTAAAGGTTGAAATATCTCATTTGATACAAAAACAATGAGATGTCTTCCCTCTTTTTTGGTCTTTTTTGAGACAGGGTCTCCCTATAACCCCATCTGGCCTGGAACTCACTATGTAGATCAGGCTGGCCTTGAACTCATGGAGATCCGACTGCCTCGACCTCCTGAGTCCTGGGATTAAAGACATGCTTCACTGTGCCCAGCCAAAAATATGAAATTTCTTCTTATTTATACTCTAGTGACAATCCAGAAGGTGGAGAAAGACCACATCCTACCTATACAGAGAGTGGTCATTTGAGACCATGTATATGTTTTAAATTATCACTAATTGTATGCTCTATAAATTAGACCAAATGTCCAGAACTGGAAAGAAATCATTTGGCTGAGAAACAAGTGGAATTAAAGATAACAAAAATTATGACTATAAATGGAGAACGAGTTTATATCATGTTTTATTATTTGTGCACATCACTTACACATGAACTATTATTACCAAAGTGATCACAAAGAAAATTGCTGATTAAATATCATTCATTCTATCCAGAAGACTGATTTACTGATTTTCATCCTTTCTTTATCTAAATGAACACTAATTTTGTGAGCTGAAAAATAAGATAAGTATCATCACTGAAAATTTTCCATAAAAAATAGAGATGATTATCATTTCATTTCTTTTCTACACAATTGCTATTGTGTTTTCTCCAAAATAAATGTGCAAAATTCTTTGGGGTATGGATGATATGCCCTATTTTCTTGGGGTCTGATGTTCTTTTAGTCCATACTTCTAAAATAGAACAATATGCTCTAATGTTCCCAGTTACTGCTAATATGGAATGAGGAATCTAGGTTCCGCCTGTAGATATAAAGTTTAAGAATGTATTTTCACATCAACCTTGTTTTGTCAAATGCTTGTCCATGAGACTTCAGTTCTTCACATGGAGATCCTGAACTGCACAAGTATGTGCCTACGTATTATACTGTCTGTCTCTGCAAAAGAAAAACACATTTTTTTTTTGAGACAGGGTTTCCCAGTAGTCTCAGTTGGTCTGGAACTCACTGTGTAGACCAGGCTGGCCTTGAACTTACAGGGATCTGCCTGCTTCTGCCTCCCAAGTGATGGGATTAAAGGCATGCACCATGATGCCCTGCTAAATGTGTTTTATGAAATGAAAGTCAATTGTCTCATCCACAAACGTGTAAAGGAGACAATTGATAAAGAGGTTTACTCAATATTACTGAATGGATAAGAAAGCTCTCTAAAACACATTCAGAAGAAAAAAAAAACTTCTTCAGGTCTGTGGTGTGTTTTACTAGTCATCTTAATTGATTTTTCACTTCAAAAAGCAAATATGCAAAGAAGACAAAAGTGAAGCGCTACACCTCCAACATGCGTCATTATCTGAGCGCTGCTCTATTTTCATGTTTCTGTAATTGTTTCTGTAGCCCCAGACAAGTACAAAGAGCAGCAATTTGGGTTCAGGGTGCCATTAATTGCTTGACAAAAGACACATACAATATGAATGCTTTGATTTAGAAACAAATATTCCCTGGGTGCTTCGTCTTCAGTTGTTTTTGGAAGTGAACCTCTCGGAGAGGCCAGTGCACACTGTGCTTCTCTATATTCACCGTCAACTCTGTGGTTAGGAAGCCAAAGCACACTGCATCCTTAAATACTTTGAAAGCTTCAGAAAAGGAAAGATCAACATCTTAATTGGCAGCTCAAAGCTCTTTAATATAAGACTAACTAGAACATAACAGTCTTCATGTCTCACAGGTTTTCGATCCTAAAATTTATATAATTGTCGTTTCAGTTACGAGTGTTGTTATAAATTGGCTTACAGGCAAACACATACACAAACAATTTTTAAGGCAACATCTTCAACAAATGATGCTGGTAAAATGGGATCTTCACCTTTAGGAGAATAAAACTAGACCCTTATCTTTCCCCTGAACAGAAGTCAACTCCAAATGGATGAGAGACCTCAAGGTGAAACTTGAAACTCTGAAGCTGTTAGAAGAAAACATAGCAGTACCCCCTAAGATATAGGTGTAGGAAAGAACTTTCTAAACCAGACATTAGCTTCTCAGGAATTAAGATCAACAAGTGGAGTCTCATTAAACTCAAAAGCTTCTGTACATCAAAAGAATCAATCAATGAAATGAAGAGAAAACACACAGAGTGGTAAGAATCCTTGATTTTTAAGAAGATTCTGCTCAGAGTTGCTGTGAAAAAAAGCTTGCATAACCACAGAAAACACCAAACCTTTTAGGACTTTCCTCCAGAAAGATCGCATTCCCATTACCAGTCTATAAAAGGCCCATTTTTCCTTGGCGTTGGTAACACAGTACAGAGATTGTGACTTTCAATGGATGTTCAATCCAGTTTAAAGTAGAATTTAGCAGCTCCTTCAGTGTTTCAGGTTTAAATGAGAAAGGAGGCCTAAGCTTTCACATTCTCTTCTTATATTTCTTGTATGAATTGTTATTGGTCTTTCCTTTTGAACTATAGTATGCCTTACTCTGTTTCTTATTTTGTTGTTGTCTGTAAACTGATAATTCCAACTCCTGTGTAATTTCTTATTGCACAGCTGCTCAAAGCCAGCCAAGCATTATGACTTTCATGTCAGCTGTGTTGAACCACATGTGGCTATGAGGGGACTGACCTTGTTCATTGACTTGTGTGATGCATTTCTTCCTCCTGTTTTCTGCCATTTGCCCCACTTCACACATCTTCTAATGCCATGACCCTTACAGTAGATATTACTCTCCAAGCTAGTTTTACGAAAGCAAAATCTTAAATATAATATGACCAGCATTATGGAGATATCAAAGACAAGCAGAATTTTCTTGCAGAAGACCAAAGAAACTCAGACGTTTCTAGAGAGAACAGATAATAATAAATCCAAACTGTTTAGAATAGTCTAGTATATGCAATAATTTATAAGCAATGATTTATTTGATAATGTGTTTATCACTTATAAACAGTGAGTATTTCCTGTTGTGCAACTCTTTTATGAAAAATCAGGCAGTGGTAGTAGAGAGTATTTCAGACATTCAAAAGAACTAGAAGGAGAATTTTATAAGCAAATAAATCTACCACTAAATTACATCATAAGTTGAAATGTTGGAATTAAGCCTTTTCCCTTTAAAATGAAAAATACTTTACATAATCAGTAAAATGTTTCACACTATAGCATTTGTAAAATACTAGAAGATGATGAATTTATGCCTCTCAATCAAGTGCCAATGATAAGGATATTATTTGTGGGATATCATTGTGGAAATAATGCTCTGTAATGAAACTGATGTTGCATTTTGTGTATATTCTGTACTTATTGACAAGCACATTGGAAGTAAATGACTCTAAACTTACACAAGACTTTGCAAGGTTATAATTTTAATTTATAATGTAATTTATATCTACAAAACAATTTGTTTTTTCATATATAATAAATCTTTTTTTTTTAATTTTATGTGTATTGGTATACTGTCCACATGTATGTCAGTATACCCCTGTCGTGCAATGCTGCAGAGGTCAGAAGAGGACTTCGGATTCTCCTGGAACTGGAGGTAAGGACAGTTCATAGTCTCCATGTGGGTGCTGAGAATTGAACCTGGGTCCGCTGTGAGAGCAGTCAGTGCTCCTAACCACTGAGCCATCTCTTCAGCCCCCATAAATAATAAATCCTTAGTTGTAGAACATACAGAATTTTTTAGACAATTATAGAAACTTGCTGCAGGCTTACTCTAGTCTTGAGCTGGGAATGCAAAGCAATATGATGATCGTTTTTCTTCTTTCTAGGTTTCCAGCATAGTTACAGCATAGCTCCACAATCATTATATGATTTATTTTCAGTATGTTTTTCATAGGAAGCTTCTATGTAGTCAACAGCTTTAAGATTCTGCTCTCTTGGAATCAATACCTAATAGCTCTCTCAATTATGACTCAGACAGAAAACAAACACCATTATGAATACTGTGTGAATGAGCAGTTTGTATAGGTGTTCCAGCACACAGAAAAAAGAATATGAGGATGTACCATTCTGGAAGACCTGGTGAAAGACCAAGGTCACTGGTCATGACACTTGAAGCACTGCGTGATGTGAAAAGATCAGAATGCTCAGGAAAATCCCAGGACCCCCTCATAGCTATCTGTCAAACTAACATGAAGAAGAAGGGAGGATAAGTAGTCATGACCTGATCTTTACAAATAAAGCTCTTAGATGAAAGTAAGACCTCTGCTTGTTGACAGGATCAACTTTGAGAAAGACACACTAGGTCCTGAAGCTCGTTGGAATAATGTCTGATAATCATCATCTTCTGAAAGACGCAGTTCTTATTAACCTCATCTTTCAGGTCATGCGTGAGCTTTTTTCTTCTGGCTAATTGTGACCTTTAGCAGAGGGAGGAATATTCTGAGAAATATAACTCCTAGGTGTAGACAAAAGTATTGATATTCAGTTTACAAAACAGACACTAGCACATGGATTACAATGAGAAGTAGTAGAGCTTAAAAACTGTAAATATCAGGGCTGGAGAGACACCTCAATGGTTTAAAACACGGGCAGCTCTTACAGAGGTCCCAGGTTTGATTCCCAGCATCCACATAGTGACTAACAATCATCAATAACTGCAAGGAATCCTATGCCCTCTTCTGACCTTCATGGGCATTTAATGACATGGGTGCATATACATACATGCAAAACACTCCTACGCAAAGTTAAAAATAATAAATTGCAAAGACCATCTATTAACAGAATATTTCCAATACAAAAAGAGTAATACAAAGCATGTAATTAGGTAGGTATTAATAAGATTAATTCCATTGATTGTTATACATTTACTACAATGCTCTATAGAATTCATAGAAAATGATGTTATCATTCAACTATCTCTCCAAATATGGAAATGAAACATGCAAATAAAATGACTATCTATGAGAATATACACCAGTTTTTGCAAAGTGAAATGAGAGTGGGGTGATCTGAAGGGAATTCCATGCTTATTTAAATAAAAATCATAAATCTCTTAAGCTTCATACAGTTTACCATAATGATATTTTCTAAACAGTCTGAGCTGTAAGACACCCTGGTGAATACACAGTGTATCCGGGGCAGAAGTAACCGGCCTTCTGTCTACCGAACTGAACCAAATTCCAAGCATTGTTACTAACTCCCTAATTATTTTTTCCTTTCTATTTTATTAGTTTTTTGTGCAATTCATATAATACATCTCATACATATTTAGACCCTCTCTTCTATCTGTACCCTTCATAGCCTCCAGATGCCAGATTTAATGCATTCTGTCATATATGTTAATGCCTATCGAGTCTAGTTTGTATTCCCAGATGTCCTTCAATGTGAGTTCGTACACTGGAGCCTGGTCATCTTATCTAGCATCACTCCCTTAAATAACACCAAGTCTCCATCACCAAGCAGTGATCAGTTGCCCATAGTTCCTCAACTAAAGTTGGGAATTCTGTCTTACCCATTTCCCCAGTTCTATACTGGGTTTCTGTCTGGTTTGAGTTTGAAT
The DNA here is from genome assembly GCF_000622305.1 of Nannospalax galili. Classification (NCBI taxonomy): domain Eukaryota; kingdom Metazoa; phylum Chordata; class Mammalia; order Rodentia; family Spalacidae; genus Nannospalax; species Nannospalax galili. The sequence goes on along the minus strand of NW_008331484.1, from coordinate 6,906,493 downwards.
TGGCCTTGTGCATGCTATCACCCTTGTAAGTTCATCTGAGTACCATCCCAGAAGCCTGGAAAAATCTGTTTCTTTGTGGTCATCTACCACTCCTGACTTTTACAGTCTTTATGCCTGCTCATCTAAAATAGTCTCTAAGCCTTGGGTGGCAGAGGCTTAATGTAGGAGTCCTATCCAGTGAAACATACTCTGCAATATCTTATTCCCTACATTTTGACCAGTTGAGGATTTCTTGATTAATCACTCTTTGTTCCATGAGGAAGCTTCATTGCTGAGAATTGAGAGATCCATTAATATATTAATATTCTCTCTGTACCCTGTTCCACTCTGTTCCCAGATGCCTTAGGTGCAGCAGTTGCATTGCAGGTGTGTCATAGAAATGGAAATCTCACAATTATTCTCTGTTTTTTATTAGTTGTGGAACTCTATAACAGTCTCCATTTGTTGCAAAAGAAGCCTCTTTGATAATTAGTGAGACATATACTTGTCTGTAAATTTAAGGATAACTATTTAACATACAGTAACAAATTATATTTGTCTTGAATGTGAGAGATATAAGTTTTTCTCTAGGATCTATGACTTCTTCAGCCGCGTGTATTTGGCTGTGTTTATAGTAACACACATGTTCCCTTCCATTGATTGAGCTTTTAGTCCAATTGGATGGCTGTTGAGTGCTCCCAAGACAAAAGTGTCCCTACTGTATGAATAGAGATAATTTTCTATGCTGTCATTGTCATAATTAGGCTTTACAGCTAGATTGGACAATTGATTGACTTTCTCCCTTAGTAACTTGTATAATATCTTCTGATACTAGTCCTTAGGGAGAAGGCTTCTAGGACAGTTCCAACTTCATTGGTCCAAGTTCTGTGTCCAAACTGTGGCCTGTCTTCAGAAATAAAATCTTACCTTCAAGTTCTGGGAGATAATCAAGGGATGTAGAAACAGCCTGTGTTATTTTAGGATTCTCTTGAACCACCCTGACCCAAAACTCAAAGAAACATTTCTCC
>NW_008331484.1:6897708-6905210 GCF_000622305.1 Nannospalax galili | reverse complement strand
TGTGTGTGTGTGTGTGTGTGTGTGTGTGTGTGATGTGTATAACATATAATGTGTATTTCTCTGCATTTTTCACATCAACTAAACATTATTTACCTCCTCTCTCTCTCTTTGTATAATTCTCCCTCCTCTCTCCCCAGTTAAAGTACTCAATTATCACTTCTTCCTTTTCACAAACCTGTCTCCCATTATCCCCCTCTCTTGAGCTTCTTCTCTACCCCAATGGTTCCTTGTAAAACTTTTCTTCCTCCCTTCTCAGTGAAATGATCCCCCATATTCCCTGTTGTTTAACTACTGTCCTATATAACTCTTCAAATTTGCATAGTTCAAAGTATTAGAGTAACAGAGACTAACATTTTGGTGGCCTCTTTCTACAATTTTATCTTCTACTTGTTTTTGATGCATGCTAGAAGTCATCATCTTAATTGAAAATAAAGGATATGGATAAACGGAAAGTTACAAATGGCAAGGACCATGTGCTGGGGTGTGGGACTAGCCCTTGGTAGCAATAATATTAGGTTTCCAAGTCTAGCATTGCTAAATAATGTCTTCCTGATAATCTGAAATGTGAGCAAGATGGTGTGTTTCCCCTTTGTAAGGTCCAGATGACTCACTGGTGCTGCACACACAGAGGGTGGTTCACAAAAGCTTTCTTTTCACACTAGCATCTTTCTTTTTCATTTTCATTCCTGTCCCATAATTTGCATATCTACAGGAAAAATTCAGTAAGTAAAAAATGTCAAGGATTGGAAAGTAATACAGAAGTCAACAGTTTCACTTAACTTCTTTTTCAAGTTCTTAAGTGCTAAGAAACTTATAGTAACTAGCCTGAGTTTGTGATCTTAAAGCCGCCCCATGTTCCTGAAAATGCACTGCTGCTAGCAGTCAAATCAAAGGGAGGAAGGCAGGGTTTTATGAGCAACAAAAAATTTAAGATGCTTTGAACATCAATCCTTTCGTCTTTCTCTCTTGCAGACCATGATGAAAGTGACATCTTTGAAATCTTGAGGCGTTCAAATCTATGGTGTCTGTAATTTTCTCCCTTTCTTCCCCATGTCTGGGGCCTTGATCCCTGGCCGTCGGTGTGTTCTCATACTGTGGTGTCCCACCCTTCATTTGTACTTGGGTCATCTTCTTTTCAGGTGTGCAGCCTCTACATCTTACCTCTGAACTAAAACAGCTTTTGAAAAGCCATGAATCTACCAAGGGGTACAGGGAGGAAAAGTGTAGGGAAGTTAACTTAAAATAAAACATACTATATTTCAGATAAAGTTTCATAAAGCCATCTTGATATTTTTAGCCTATCTTCTACAATACTTTATTTAAACTCTTTCCTCCTTCTAACTAGATGGTTGACAAAATCAAATACTAACTATTGTGATTAAATGGAATTCAGGGATATGCAGCTAATTAACCAAGATAATTATGTTCAAACATTTAAGAATTTTAATTAATAACAAAGTATCTTAGAAGTTAAAAAGTTCTTTTATATTTTACTAATGTACAGGTTTTTTTCAACATATAGCAAACACAGCAAATGCACTTTTTATAAAATCTCTCTCATTCAAAAGATGGGGACTGTCTCCAAAGAGCTTTACATTTCAAGGGCATTTCAAGTGCAGTGCCTCAGATACTTTGACCTAGTAATGAATATTGGAAAGTAACTGTTACTATATATTAACCACCTCCTTTAAGGTATGGATAACATTCATTCATTGACAAGTGGTAATTGATAACATACTATGTCTCAAGTACCACAAAATATCACTAGATTCTCCAGACTGAATGATACAAATGTGATAATTGAAGATTGCTACATAGGTCTGGGTCTGGTGTGGTACTAACGCTACTCTGATTAGAATTTAGACAACACAAAATGGAAGAAGAATCTGACATTCGCTAGAGGAACCTTCCCTCGCCTGAGGCTGAAGGAGGCTCCCCTGATGAAGTGACATGACTGGAAGTTTGAGGCTGAAAGAATGGTGTGGGGAAGATGAGAACACAGATTGTGTGACGATTCCTGTGAACAGCAAGTGCCGTAGTGATCTTTATATATTTCTAGAATTTCAAGTTTGTGTATTTCACTGACATCTACTAAAAACAAGCTTGATTTTTCAAGCCATCATTTTTTTTTACTGGATGGAGAAGCAAAGCTTCGAAATTGAGCAATTACATGTTCTTTTATTTATGGAGAAATAGTGATAATAATTAACTTACTCAATGATAATAATACAGTGGCTAACAAGATAATAAGCAAGGGGGCAAAGATGTGTGGTTTTAGAAGCCATCTAAAATAAGTCTAGGTAATGCAGGAGAGGGTGGTAGTCCTTTCCATGTAATGACTGACCAGTGAAGACTGTCAGAGAATTTCTAAACTAAATATTGGGAGATTATAAAAAGCCAGCTATTGGGCTGGAGAGAGATTGTTCAGTGGTTAAGAATATTTGATGCTCTTGTAGAGGATGCAGTTAAGTGCCCAATACCCACGTGGTAGCTCACAACTACCTGTAAATTCAGTTATGAGATACTGTCATCTGGCTTCTGCAGGAACCAGGTACAAATGTGGTACACATATATACATGCAGGCAAACACTCATACACATATAATAAAGAATAAGTTTTAGAAAGAAAAATATAAAGCCAGCTATGTAAAAAGAGGAAAAGATTTGAGGTTGACAAAATGGTAGCCAAGTTGATCACAAGGCAGGAGACAGTGTGATATGTGGAAAGGACTTTAAAGAAGATCAGAATGGCTTTATAGAATGGATGAGAGGGAGCACACTACTGTGACCTGGGAAAGTGGTTCAGGGATCCTGAAGGTCTCTAAGGGCCATCAAAGTAGACATGGAAGTCATTGGTGACCATTTTTTAAACAGAAATTTTAGTGGCATGGAAAATTACATACCAGAAAGGTACATGAATGTGAATAGGAATAGGAACAGATGAAGTAGAAGTGACATCTATGTGCAGACAAATTTCTTCCAGCCATTTCTGCTCTTCCCCAAATGGGAAACCAGAGCAGATAGGCATTGAGGGTGAGAGATCAGCTGCATTATCAAACACACCAAATGACTTTATTCAGTGTTGAAAAGGATGCATCCAGAGATTACGTTTTAGATTCTAGAATTCAAGAAGATATGTGTGGGTTTATAAGACTTAAAGGTAAGATTATACTGCAAATAGACTGCTGATTTTTATTGTAATTAAAGCAATGCAACATAAAATAAAAATATTATTCATAGTTTTGGAAACTCATAAACTTGACTATGATGATAAGTGCTAAACACGAAATAAACTTGGTGACAAATCAAGCATAAAATCTCTTTGAACACGTTCCTGTGAGATTCCATCCTGTAATCTTTATAAACAGAAAGTTTGAATAGAAAACTTAAATTCTTTGCAGACTATGAATAGATATTTTTATCAGACTTTATAAACAATGGATATTGGTTTTGTCTAGATCTTAGGTTTCAAGTAATAAGGATCCATCAAGTCAGTACAAGTCATTCATCACCCCTAAACACTGTCTTAAAAAATGGAAGAACAGGCTGTGCATAGTCAGGAGCACTCAATATCTTCTAGGCAATTTAAAAATATAAAATAAAATAATAGTCATAAAAGCAAAGCTTTGTTTCTATGTAAATAAACTGATCTTAGAGCTCATGGAGAAAAATACTCAAGTAAGAATAGCCATAAAACCTCTGAAAACATATAACCCCGAGGAGAAGCTAGAGCTATGGAAATGCATAGTAAATCTGGACTATTTAAAAGGCCACACTGATGCATGAATTTAACAGTCCGTACAACAGATAAGACTCTGATGCTCATAGGTAGAGTTGCAGCATGTACAGTTATGTTAGGAAAACTAGATAACAGTTTGTGAAAACAATGTTTGTATCCATTCTTTATTCTTTTGTGGAACTCAGTTTCAAAGAAGTAGAGAAGAGGAACATTGAAGCACTTCATGGACCAGATCCCTGAGTGAGTCTGCCACATCCCTTCTCCCATAGTTTCTGCCATGCATTTTATATTTTAATGTCTGTGACACCAACAATTTCTGTATCCAGAACACTCTGACCTTCTGCAAGAGCAGGTCAGAGTGCTCTGCTGCTGCTGGCTTCTCCATTCTAATTCATTATTTAACAGCTGCTCAAACTGCTTTCTGCATTCAGAAAGAAGCTGGTGTAGTTTAACCTCGCACCCACATGCAGATCCATGCAAACCCTCCATTTGTTTGTACATTTTCCTTCTTGAACCTTGATATTCCTGGAGTTGAAAGTTAAATGCTTAATAGAGTTTCATGACTTAGGAAATTAAACTAAGTATTATTTCAATTATTTTTTTTTCTTCAGAGAGGAATAAGTTTGGGTAAAGTCATCTTCTTTGCAGCATGCTAAGTAAATAGCTTAATAACTGGATTTCCTTGTGTAAGAGAAAATGTTCTTGCATAACCAATTGTGGACACTCCCTTCTTTGTAACAACATGAACAGGGAAGGTGAAGGGAGGAAGGAATAAGTATAAATGACTATGAAACCAGCAGCAGAGCAAAATAAAATATGTGACAGCAACTTAGGAACTTTTCATCACTTCATTAAATTTAATGTGTGTGTGTGTGTGTGTGTGTGTGTGTGTGTGTGTGTGTGTGTGTTTTGGAAGAGGGTCATGAAGCTCAGGAAGACCTCAAATTTGCTATGTAGCTGAGGATTAGCTTAAATTTTGATCCTACTGCCTTCACTTCCCAGTATCTTGTGCTTGGATTGCAGGTGTGTGCCATCCATCGCAGTTTTGAGGGATACCGGGATTGAAGCCAAGACTTCATGTACTCTAGGCAAGCACTGTACCAACTGAGCTGCATTTCCAGTCCTGTATTTTGTTTTAAATTTAAATTATTTTAAATTATTATTTTAAATCATTTAAAAATATTAAATTTAAATTATTTAAATTTAAATTAATTCGTATGACACAAACTTTCATTTTTAAAAATTCATTCTCATCTAGATTTGGTCATTGTCACAATACTATAAGCTTTTTCGTCAATTACATTTATGTTTGGAATCTTTTGAAGTCATGTTATACACTTCCCTCACATTCAGAGGGCGACAAAATTTGCACATCTTAATTTTAGAAGCTTTTTCTTTCTTTTTTTTTTTTCTCCATTTTGTTAATCACATCCTATCCTACATGGACCCCACCTCTTCTGCTGAGATTAGTGGTCCAGAGAGATTTCTCTCAAAAAGATTTCTCTGTTAATGCATATTTAATTATTTTAAAATACCAGAGGCTAGTTTATGTAATAAAGTAAAAAGAGTCTCCTAGTCCATCATTCTGGAGATTCAAGGAACAATTTCTCTGACATGCTGAGGACTTCACGAAGAATGGCGGATGTGCACCACAATGATAGGATTTTAATGGAGGCAAAAGATCACATCTTTAAGAGGAGACAAGAGGGCTCCTTTAACCCATTCTGATAGCATACCTGTAGTTGATCTAAGAACATCCCACTAGGCTCCATCTCTCAAATATCCTGTAGCCTCCCACTTAACCACACTGGGAATAAAGCTTCTAATACATAAAATCTGGGGAACAGACTGAAGCCCTATCTAAGATATATCATAAAATAACTTCTTCAATTATAATATTACATTCCAGGAAAAAGATTCTGAAATCCTGTTTCCCCATAGAGTACACAGGGGCTTATTTCAGGAAATTGGTAACATAGAGATCTCAAATTTAAAATTGAGTCATTATTCTTTTAAATGAAATAAGGGAAATACAACAAAAATCAATATCAAGATAACTTAATTCAGTACATTTCTCACCTAAGTAATAAAGTGTTGTCCACAGAGTCAAGTTATCTAGCAGAAATTGTTTTGCAAGGCACAATATTTTCACAATTCTCTCTGTCAACAGCTGCATAGGTAACTGTGGCTGTTTTTATTTCTCACAATAGAAGGCAGTAGACTTGTATAAAACAACAAAGGGAGAATTTTTTCTAGATAGTAAATAATTTAAAACAGATTTTATTAAAACAAGCAAGGATATATTATAGACTAGAATGTAAAATCCACATGAATAATTTAGAACAAAGCTTAAGACCATAAAGAAATTTCACATTTATGGTTAGCCTCTTGGGATCTACTCACAAATACCCAAGGATATTCACATTTTTTTCTTTCTTTTCCTTGCTGGTTGGGAAAGCTTATATAACACACTAGCCTAACGAGGGTGAACTATGTTAAAATATGTTTTATTAAATGTTACGGAATTTAAATTCATATGGCTTTAAATAAATAGAAAAAAGTAATAGAACGCTTGAACACACTAGTACTGGGGTTGAGAGGAAAATTATTCATAATCACCTTACTCCGTGGTTCTGCATGGAAGGTCAGGAATATTCTGTAATGTCAATATTTGTAAAAAAGTCAAACCCAATTTTGAGAGTTTCTAACTCATGCCTAATTTCTATATGACAGGAATTACACATAAATCATTTAAATATATCTCAGATACAAACAATATTAAAGCAATCAAGTTGTTGTTGTCTGCATTTCACTGTCCGTACTGTATGTCACAGGGTTTTAGAATGGGAAGCAACATCTTTTATTTTACCATATAGTTTCTGTATGAAATCGGACCGTTTATTTAACGTCTCTGTGAATAAAACATAGGCAATCCTTATTTTAGCGGTTAGATGTGACTGCTCTGTGAATGATCAGATGAATGCTGAAACTGGGAGTTTTTAATAGTTCATTTAATAGTGGTGGTGGTGGTGCTGGTGGTGGAGGTCGTGGTGGTGGTGATGCTGGTTTGAATTCAGCCTTTCACCTGAATTAAAGAAAACATAAACATACAAAGCTCTACAGACACTTAACTAGTTTATTCTTGCATGCTCAGTGATCAAACATAAAAGCATCGACTTGACTTGTAAGATAATCAAAAGTATACACAAAATACCCATACATTTAAAATCACTGTATTACTTTTATATATTGTCTATGTTAGTTTATTATCCAATTTTAATATCCCAAGTGTGGATTCTGTGACATTTCTTTCCCTGTGCACAGCTTTGTCCTCTTATACAATATTACACATACCATTCAGCTTTGGTCCCTTCCAGAATTACATCATTTTCCTAGGAAGTGAAAGGACAAAGAATAAGCTGGGGATAGCACAATGGCTGCTGTGCAATGCTGGGTTCAAGAGACAGGCTGAGAGTCCAGTGATGCATATGCTGTGCATGGTTCTATTCTTTTTTTAATTTTTAATAAATACATGATTAGAAGAAGCATTTCATTACAGCTTTAACATATTCAGTAACACACTCCAGAGCAAGAGTACATCTCTTTCACAAGTGGCTGTAAGTTTCTAGATTCACAGTTGAATTAATACAGTTATACAATATTGAACTCAGTATAAGCCCTGTAAGACATAAAATTGCATGAGTTTTTTACCTTTAAAAAAGATCTCCATTTCATTTTAGAATATATTGTTCCTTGCAGAAAGA
>NW_008331484.1:6878479-6897615 GCF_000622305.1 Nannospalax galili | reverse complement strand
CTTGGCACCTGTGTATGTCTATAAAGTCATCGGGTAGATTTCAATGATAATATTTATCACCTCTCCTAATTAACATGACGTAAATTTCCATGCTTCCTCTTCAAATATAATACATTTTTTAAAACTTTGTTGATTTTTTGTATGTGTGTGTGTTGTGTGTGTGTGTGTGTGTGTGTGTATGTGTTCCATTCTTAAGAGATAAACTGTGCCAGGTTGTAGTTTTAAGACTTTAAAAGATTAAGTCATGTGATTTTTCAAGACAGAAGCAGTGAATTTCTGTATACGTTGACTGAAGTGTAGTTAAATGCACTGTTAACATGGAAACAACCAAAATGAATGTGGAGTTCCTGTCCTGACTGTACTAAAGAAGAGACATTTAACATCATTTTATAATTTCATTTTAAGTATGGAGGTATGTCATACCACCATTTCTTGCACATGCACATGAACACACAAAGTATACATGCATGCACAGATATGCATACCACACTCACACAGCACATCAATACATTGAGAGTTCTAATAAGTATGAATTGTTGGACCTATAGCCCTTCACAGATTCATACAAACACCTTCCTGTGCACTTTTCAATATTTAGACACAACACAAAGGTGAAGAAATGGAACTGATTCATACCTGTGATACAATGTGTCCAATTCATGCCATAATTGGAGGTGCACAACTTATGGGAGCAATCCTGACCTGTAGCTTTTTTGTGTAAATATGTAGAATATGAAATCCTTAAATACATTTCCTGAGAGGAATGGTCAATGAATTAGAGGAACATTATTTATAATAATACTTCTCTTCTTATAGTTACTTTTCTAATATAAAAAATGTATTGAGCATAGGCCCAAGTTAAAATAATCTTTTGTCCTTTCATCCAGCAACTAAACATTATTAGCAATTTACTTTATCCCCTAAATTCACTCATATTTCTACACACAACTGATATTTGAAACAGTATATTCTACAACTGCAGTTTTGAATCATGTTATTTTTAAATAAAGCAGTGGATAGTTATAACAAGATTCGACCATTTTATTCTATGAAAATAGTTGTTTATTTTTAAAGTAAAGAATTACATTCCTGTTTGAGGGAATCTTTAATGACCCCTTTATTTATTCTGAGACTAGATTTCGGTGGCTGAAGCAAATTGGAGTTAACTTGTCTGTGAGACAATATACAAGCAAGTCTTCTCATCCTTAATAAAAGTGCAGATTTCTAGCTGGACACTTCACTGTGTAAAATAAAAACACTTCCCAAACTTTCCTAAAATTAATAGCTTAAGAAAAGGTTTCTAGAATTACCCATAAAAGGCACCTGCTGTATAATCTCTCCCTTTCTTCTCCTGTTCCATTGCTATGGTTAGAACGTGGTATGGAGTCTGGATATGTACAGGGATATAAACACACCTCCATACCCAGGAATTTGATACACATATCTGCTTTGTAGTGCCACATGTCATGAAATTATACCCTGGAATCCTTACAACATACACAAATATGGGTCAATGTTCCAATTCAGAATATTCTAAATATCACTGGATACACCCGCATTTCAACAAATACCTCACTGATATTTCAAAATGAATTCCTATATTCCTAGTTACTTTTTAAAAATATTTTATTATTTTTATTTTATGTGTATGAGTGTATTGCCTGTATGTATGTGAGTGCACCTGTGTTGTGCAATGCCAAGGTCAAAAGAGGACTTCAGATTCCCCTGGAACTGGAGTTAAGGATGGTTCATAGCCACCATGTGAGTGCTGGGAATCGAGCCTGTCTTCTGCAAGAGCAGTCAGTGTTCTTAACCACTGAGCAATCTCTCCAGCCTCCATATTCCTAGTTATTTTTTATTTGCTTAAAGTTGGCCTTTTATAAACATGTTCATAGTCTTTTAGCTATATCATATTTTTGTATTTTGTTCAACCTAATTTCACACTATGAGAATCATACATCTTTCAGGAAGTTCCTGAAAAAAAAAAAAACCAAAGCAAAACAAAACAAAGCTAATCACAACTTTGGTATGTAAGATTCAAAATTTTAAATTTTTGATAAAATGTGCTTTTTAGATAATGAAAATTATTATATAAAGAAAATTTTATTATTGATGAAAAATCTTCATATCTTTATATGTCCATACACACAGAAAAATAAAGAATATTGAATACCATTGGCATTAATTTTGAATTTGAATATATTCTTCTAGTGCTTGCCAAAAACAATTGCTCTGTATCTAAACAGGATACAGTCTTAATCAAGGATCAAGAACTAATTCAGCAATTGTTATAAAACAAGATCTCAGGGCTCAAGAGATGGCTTAGTGGTTAAGAGCACTGGCTGCTCTTGCACAGGACCTGAGTTCAGTTTCCAGCACCCACATGGTGGCTAACAGCCATCTGTAACTCCAGTTTCAGAGGATTCCTGTGCTCTTCTGACCTCCAAAGGCACCACATGAAATGGGTACACTTATATGCATATAGACGTGCAAGTAATACACTCATACACATAAAATGAAAATAACAAATAAAATATTTTTTTAAAAAAAAGTCATTACTGCCAAAGAAAGTCCCAGACTGACAAAGTTGCGACTAGCTTTTGTTGTTGTTGTTGTTGTTTTGTTTTTCAGGAATTTCCTGAAAATTCATTGTTCTAAATAACAGCCCTGTCTCAGGATAATCCATTACTTTTATGATAAAGATCTCCCTTTTGAGGTTGTAAATCACTTAGTTGGGCAAACTACTTGCTTATCAAAATAATTTATTAAACACCTCACTGTGTCCACCAATTTCAAATAATTCCGTCATGAACTTTAACCAAACCTAATGACATTTCTGTCTGTCAATAAAGTCTGATCTGTCTCTGGCTAGATCCTGAAACTTTATAAATATCTGGTTTTGATACATACCAATTTCATATGCACTATCACATAAGTAATTTTTTTCTTTCTTTTTTTTTTCCTTTTTCTTTTTCTTTTTTTTTTTTTTTTTTTTTTTTTTGGAGCTGAGGATTGAACCCAGAGCCTTGCATTTGCTAGGCAAGCAATCTACCACTGAGCTAAATCCCCAACCCCCACATAAGTAATTTTATCTTTAATGACAAATGGATTAAAAACTTAAAAAACATGAGATGTTGAGGTACAGTCTTTAAGACAACAAATGGCAAACTTGCTTTGAGTGAAAGATTATCAACACACTAGTTACTGGCATTTTGACAGTTGCCACTCTATACTACATCAGCCTTCACCCAGCACCTCACCTTGTTGTGCTTCCTTATTTGGTGAAGTTACCTAATGCTTCATTGATGAAGGAGCTGAGTCAACCTCCTAAGAATTGTTATTGGGGGCTGAAGAGAGGACTCAGTGGTTAAGAACACTTGCTGTTCTTCCAGAGGACCTGGATTCAATTCTCAGCACCTGCATAGTAGCTAACAACTGCCCAAATCTTCAGTTTCAGGGGATCTGACACCCTCTTCTAGCCTTTAAGGGGCATCATATTTACATACATGCAGGCCAAACACCCATACTCATATAAAATAAAAATAATAATCAAAATATATTTAGAAAGAGTTGCATGATAAAGTTTTCCATGGTTCTGTTTTTTTGAAGGGAATAAAAGATACTTTATCCTGGTACCAAATTTGTGTGACCATAGTCCAGGAACGTGGATTTAGTTTCTTAATCACAGTACATGGAAATATTAAGAGAGGTCCAAGGAGATGTCGTATATTGCAAATACACTCTTCCTTATTTCCCTTGTCATATAGCAGTCCAGTTTCCCTTTGGTAGTCAGTATCAATGACCTTAGCCTGCAAAATATGTGTCACCCTGTCTTTTGGTATTGTTCTAGAGCTCTCAGAATTCCTATATTCAAGCCATCAGGTAGGTAACAGGGAAGCCAGAAAACACTTCTTTCAAAATCCACAATCTTGAATTTTTCCTCTCACCATGCAGTAAGTAAATTTCAGAGACATTTACAAATTTTGTTGAGTTTAAATTTTCAGGAAATTCATTAATCTATATTTTGGTAAAAGTGTTTTGTCAACGATACTTGTCAAAAATTTATGAACTTTTAAATGCACATATTCCATATCTCTTCAAAACTTCTTAAAAATTTTCTCCTTTTGTCCACACATAATATTGAAGGATTTTCATATAAGTTAAACATTTTAATAATTTTGAATATAAATATGAGCATTTATCTTGTCTCATCACTCATGAAACAAAATAATTTTTTTCTCATATAAGTATCCATTTCCAATATAGGTAACTCCTCACACTGTATTCCTTCTATTTTCCAGAGGAAAAGTTATTTATCCTTTAATTTTAGTGTTTTATAGGTCTTTTAAATGTCCTTCAGAATGTATCCATTCACTGGGCCAGCCAAAAGCCCCACTATCTTGTCCCATCCCAGTAGCCATCAATTGACAAAAGTTCCTTAGATTGTGTTGGGATTTCTTAAGCACTTTCCATGTCTACGTTGAAATTTTTTTCTGGTTTGAGCTTGCGTATTACCCTTTCTTTTGTTAGTACTAGCATAAGTGAGTATCCAATTATTAAAATGTCTTTTCACCTTGAAATGGCCTACAAAACATATAGAAAAGTTGAATAAGGAGAGGGAAAGAAGGAAAGGAAGGGGTTAGAGCAGAGCAGGAATGCATGTGTAAGGACCTTATGGACTACATACCTGGGAAACGACAAAGCTATGGCATAGAAAACTCATATGAACCTTAGGTATATAACCATTTAAACACATATCTTGATTTACATCATTGTTATCATAACAGTAATGTGTTACAACTGATTTTATTATCAGATATTTTGCTTAAAAGATTCAAAAGCTGCCAATGAAATTCTCATTTCTCTCCTAAGGTCATAGAGTTCTAGAGTGCTCTGTATAATGAGTTGAAGTCTTTGGCAGAAAATGAACTTTTTATTTAATTGATAAATAATTTATAGAATATAGCATAATGTATTGCTATATATGCATTGTGAAGTCATTCCATCAATCTAAAGAACATATGTGTTAGCTCACATACATATCTTTTGTAGTATAGACTTTTCAAGTCTGCTGTCTTAGCCAATTTACAAATATACAATAAATTGTTATCAACCATAGTCAGCATTTTATGAAGTGAATCACAAAAATGTATTCCTCTTAACTGAAAATTTGTATCTTTGATCAGTATCTCACCATCTTCATGCAGCCCAGCCTTCAGTAAATATCATCCTATTCTCTGTTTTTGTGAGTTGCACATGATCTGGTTTTCTGGGTCTGTCTTGTTTCATTAAGGTAACGTTTGATGGATCTATCCACATTGTCACAAATAGCAGGATTTCATTTATTTATGATTAAATGGTAATCCTCTAAGGATCCATTGTACACATTTATGACATTTTACTCATCTGGGTATCATGATAGACACAAACTGATTTCCAAATCATGGCTATGGAGAATGTAGGGGAACAGATAGCTTTCAGTATACTGAGCTCTATTCTTTTGAATGTATGTCCAGCAGTGGAATCATATATTAGTGTTATACTTAGGGTTTTTTTTCCTTAGAAAAATCCACCTTCTCCCATTAATAGACATATAACTTATTTCCAATCAACAGTGTACAAGTATTCCCTTTTACCATGATTTTGCCAACATAAATTCCATTTGTCTTAATGAAAGTAGGTATTTTAACACAATGATTCTTCCTTTCCTGATGATTTATAGGGTTGAACATTTTTTCATATACCCGACAGCCAATTTTATGTCTTCTTTTAAGAAAAGCCACCTTTCATCCTTGGAACAGTTTTTTGTTTTTTTTTTTTTAATTATTAAACAAATATCCAAGGGAAACAACTTAAAAGGAGGAAAGATTTAGTTTGGCTCACAGTTGTAATGGTTTCTACCCATGGTTGAAACTGGATCCATTGTTTCTAGACCACAGTAGGGAACATTATGGCATCCACAGTCTGTGGCAGAGACTATTCACCTTGATGGCTACCAGGAAGCACATACCAAGAGACAGGAAATGGCCCGATGTCACCAAAGATCTCTCTGGGTCTCTTGCACTATCAGGCAAACAATATAACATATCTTTATATGCATTTATTATTATTGTGTGGGGGAGTGACTTACAAGGAAAAGATCACCCAGGGCCTAGCTCTGTGCCGCTCAGCTCTGTGCCGTGCAGCTCTGCACCACAGCTCAGAGCCTGCCATATTGTATCACTCCCATGGCACGCCCATAGCCACAGCTAGCTTTTGACCACACCTCAGGGGCCAGCAGTCTACCCCAGGTCCATAAGTGCCAGGCCATTCAGTCTTTGAATATGCCCGACTGCTGTGCATTCCCCACACCAGCCACCACAGACATGGCTCACTGCTCCAGTCCCAAGATGGCACCACAAGCTCCTCCTTTCCCAGCTAAGTCTCCACAGTCAATTTGCAGCAGGCCCCGCCCCTTGGAAGAAACAGAACCCCTGGGGAACACACTCCACCCCTTTCCTCCGCTCTTACAACCTTTCCACCAACCCTCTGCTATGGTCCCTGAGCCTTGGAGAGGGTGACAGATCTAGGGTGATCTCTCTTGTATTGTGGTGAGATGGTGACTTCTTGGGCCTCCCCATTATTTTTCTTTAAGCCATAGCCATTGATCTATCTCAGTGGTGTTTCTTCTACTATAAAGACAAATGGAAGGAAGTAGACACATTTAAACAAACATGAATGTAAATACAAATATCTAGAAGATATCCCAGTAGGTGCACTATATTCATTAAACAGTATACTACTTGTGATGGCTTCCCCACTAGGGCTTGTAGCCTTTCATGACACAAGGTGTTGTCCTGGTCTACAGCACCAGATGTGTGTTCCACCCCTAGGAGTTGGCTTTATCCAATTAGAAATTTGTCAGTTGTACATATATTGGTTGAGCCATTATTGCACTTGCAGGCATTGCTTGGCATGTCCATACTGTACAGCACGTGGAGTCCATTGTTAAGTAGAATCATAGGGGATCTTTCTTCCCCAACCATATGCATAGCGCCTTCTGGCAATAGGAACGTCATCCATCCATTGGCATGGAGTTTTTGACTTAGTCTCAGTTCCATCACTTCTTCTTCTCCCATGCTCACAACATGCACTATCTTCAGCAACATGGTCTTACCGACCTTTCTAGTGTACAGCCAACATTAATGGCAATAGCCTTGGTGAATTTGAGGACCTCTAGGATCTCTCTGACCAACAACTCATAGGGGGGCATCCCACCCCTGGTACTGTAGACTTTAACAATTGCATAGTTTGGGAGTCTCTGTCTTCATGTTACCCAACCATAAAACTCCCAAGAATATTACAACTATAACTGGCCTTTGCTTCTTCAGGTATCTTTCAAACGGGTTTACATCTGTAAAACACTTGAAGGAAGGTTAATATTACATATTAAATTAGTCATAGACAAGGTTTCACATAACGGGAAAGTTTTGTCCATGCGTACTGTTTTCTCCATAGATCCTTGTTAGGTACTATAGAATGGGCACAAGTCATTAATTTGGTTAGCGCTTTACTATTTTTAGTTACCCCTTGGAGTCATTTCACACTTGGGGGATTTTGGATAGAGTTTTTTTTAATTTTTTTTTTATTCTTATATGTACTTATAGGTGTTGGCTCCAGTTGCCTGACCCTGCACTGGGCTAAGGAAACAGGGGTTTTCCCTGTCCCCACTGGACATGTTGGTTCCCTGAGTCAGGCAGGCCCTGGGTCTGCCTCCTGACTATAGCCGTAACTTTCATCTTCCCATTGACCACACCAGGTTGCTGGGGGAGAACTTGTTGGGAAAATCTGCTTCCATCCCTAGTATAGCCTTTATCAGAAAAGAAATGCATCTTATTTAATTCTTGGAGATTCTTACACCCCTGGGGGACAGTTTTTATTCTTTAAATGCCTTTTGTAAACTGTTCTTCTGGTTTTAAAGCCTTCAAGAAATGCCTTAGTACCAAATTCTGTTTTCTATCAATTTTTTATCTGGGAATTTGTGCTTGACATAAGTCTTGCCACATTTCTCTTTGAGTAACCAAAGTAGACCATTTCTTTAGTATGGTCTTTTTTTTTTAACATCTCTTATAGGGTATTCTGTTATTTTACAGACACGTTTTACATGCGGGTCAGAATCATTTAGATTAGCCAGAGCCTGTCTCACGTCACAAAAATCCTATCCTATTAAAGGGCTTAGTAAAACTATTAAAGCCCCATACCATTCTCGAGGTCCCAATTGGATTAAGCTTCCCTTCATATCTCTGGTGAACACAGTCCTCTCTGGCCCAGTGAACTGCGCATCATATATTGCCTTTCTCATACCTAGTTCTCTCAATAATGCCTGCCCCTCCTTTATAGTCCCCCAGACCCTGCTAATCGTGTTAGTCTCATTGATGACGACCAGGTATCTTTAATGCCTTCAACCAGCCATCCCATTAAGGACTGCTGAACAGCCTATGTCACAAGGATGGATGGGTGGTTACATAACTCAGCTGTGAAGCTTCTGAAGGACTTAGACTGACATCATTTGCTCCCATGTCCCATACTCTCACAAGCCATGTGGCTAGGGGCTCTCTGATTGCTTGCTTATAAGTTCTTCCTAGTTTTATCAGTTCTAGTATGGAATATTTCCTAGCTGCAGCACTGTTAGCTTTTTCTTCCATTTTGTATCAATGGTTAAATCTGAGGGGCAGCTTTAGCTACTTTTATTTTAGGTCATTTTCTTTTTTACTACTATCTGTCTCTTCCTCTGAGTCCTTGAACCTTACACAAGTTAAAGTGTCAAGCTCTGCAACTGGATCTGCCAGGACCTCCCTGGCCTTTTCAGCTTCCCTGCCTGGGGCACATCTTTTATTATGCAGGTTGGCCATGCCCCCTCTCTGGGTGCTCCGCTCTGTTTGGGGATAAAAGTTTTTGTAGCCTCTGAATAACCTTTAACAAATCTTCACATATCCACAACATGCTCCCACATTTACAACATGGCTGAGGCACATGCTCCTGCATGGCTGGCCTCTTTTCAGTTACAGATTTTATAATCCAATGTATAACCCTTGTGACTATTGCTAACCCCATTAAGCATATGGGGTTTGATTGCCTTCCCCCCTGGGTTCTTGGCAGCTGCTCCTGGATTTCAGAATCAGAGCCCAGCTGACCGACCACAGAGGTGGCGAGACCAGCACTGCTTTCCCAGACCCACATCCGCAAGGCTGTGGTTCATCTGTCCAGGCTGGACTATGCCTGGATAAATTGAACAAATGACAAATGAACTTTGTCACCAGAGTTCTCTCTGGGTCTCTTGTGCTATCAGGCAAACCATATAACACATCTTTATGTTCATTTATTATCATTGTCGGGGTGAGGGGAGTGACTTACAAGTAAATGATCACAGTGCCTAGCTTTGTGCCTTGGTTCAGAGCCTGCCATATTGGATTGCTCCCATGGTATGCCCATAGTCACCACTAGCTTTCACCCATGCCTCAAGGGCCAGTGGCCTCGTCCCAGGTCCATAATTGCTAGGCCATTCTGTCCTTGAGTATGTCTGGCTGCTGAGCATTCCCCACACCTGCCTGGTGGCTCCCTGCTACCATCCAAAGATGGTGTCACAAGCCCCTCCTTTCACAGCTAACTCCACAGTCAATTCTCCATGACGGTCCCTGTCCCTTGGAGGAACCAGAACCCCTGGGGAACACACCAGACAAGATATAGCCCCCAAATGACATGCCCCAGTGATCTTCTTCTTCCAGCATGTCCTACCTCTTAAAACTATTAAGACTTTCTAAAAGAATATCACCTCACAAATATTACAGGAGTGACCAATCACTCTATAATTGGATTTAAGGTCAGCTTCCTAGAATGGAGCCTGAACCTGATTTTGATATCAGGCTTCGAATCTGAGGCTCAAAATGTCATAGGAAATGGGGGGAACCTAATACTCATTTTCTACTAAATAGTTATCATTTTTTAAAATTAAAATATTGTTTATTGGTGATTCACTCAATGAGAACACAGGGCATATTCAATTAACAAAATATAAACACAGATGCTATTACTAATACCATTTTCTCTTTTATAACTTTACTATACAGTTTGTTGCTCTTTTATCTGTACAATATAAGTCAAATACTAATAAAGATATGAATACCAAAGGTTAGATAAAATATATTGTAATCTCAGGATTATTTTCTTATGTTTTGTGTGATTCATATAATAGACCTTAGTTAAATTTAGACCCCCCTCCCCAATCTGCACCTCCCCATAGTTTTACCCTACAAACTTCATGCATTCTGTCATATATGTTAAGGTCTATTCTGTCAAGCAGATGTCCCTCAGTGCAATTTCATTTATTGTAGTCTATTCAGTCTATCTAGAGAAATTCCCTTACAGAAAATCTACTTGCCCTCACCACTCAGTAATCAGTTGCCAATAGTTCCTCCACTAAGATGGGGGTGTGCTGCCCATTTCCCTAGCTGTATTCTGGGTTTCTGTCTGAGTGTGTCAGCATAGGTCTTGTGCATGCTGTCACCATTGTTGCAAATTCATATGAACAAGTTACCAGAGGCCTGAAAGCCTTTGTTTCCTTATGTTCATGCAAAAAACCTGGCTCTTAAAATGTTTCCACCACATCTTCCTCAATGGTTCCTGAGTCATGGGTGGGTGAGGTTTAATATAGGAGTCCTATCCAGGGGCACACACTCTTCAATCTCTTATTCTCTAAAACTTGGATAGTTGTGGCCTTCTGTATGCATCACACTCTGTTGTACGAAGAAGCTTCACTGGTGAGAGTCTAAGGATGTATTAGTATTCTCTATACCCCCTGTGCCACTCTGTTCCACGAAGCTTAGTTATAGAGGTTCCACTACAGATGTGTCACCTAGGGCTGGGCATCTCTCAGACTTCTTTGTATGTGACCAGTTGTGGAACTCTGTAATAGCCTCCATCTGTTGAAGAAAAAAAAAAGAAGCTCTTTGATGAATGATGTACAGTATACTTATCTGTAAACCTAAGTATCTATTTTCATCATACACTAAGAAATTGAATTTGTTCAGAAAAATGACATAGATAGGGTTTTCTCTAGGATATATGACATCTCAAGACAGGTGTATTTGGCTATATTTACAGTGCCATCCATTAGTTCCCTCCTACTGAGTGGGCTATTAGTTCAATTGAATAGCTGTTGATTACCCCCAAGAAAAAAATACCACTACTGCACCAAAAGAGGTAGTTCTCTGTGTCAATTGTTGTGGTTATTAGGCTTTACAGCTGTGTTGGACCATTGATTGATTTCTCACTTAGCAGCTTGCCATGTAAATTGACTCCTAATGATTTGTTGTTATACCCATTGATTAATGTATCTTTCAACTCTCACCAGAGAAATTTCATTATGCAACAGATGGCAAATAACACAGTAACCCATACAAGTCAACATGCAGAGAAAAAGAGGCTGCAGAGTGCTTGCCCTTGTATAGGACACCTCTATCAAACTTCTGCCCTCCAAATTTCAGGGATCATTGCAGAAAGGGGGGCAGAATATTTTAAGAATCAGAGGTGTTGAATGACCACAAGAACAAAGAGTTTTCCAGACAGCTGGTCAGTTACTTATGTGAATTAGCAGCAATGGTGTTACAGCATGCACAAGTCCTATGAAAGGTCAAAACAGAATATGCATAGACATGAGGAAATGGGTAAGAAGCTCCCCAACCCCACCTAAGGAAATTTTGGCAATAGATGTCTTTTGGGAGGGGCAGACAGTCCCTTTCATGCATGGGACTCTTGTAGGCTGACCAGACTCCAGTGGAAGGACCCACACTGAAGAATATTTTGAGATGCAAATTGGACTCTATAGGCCATATGCATATCTATATCTATATCTCTCTATATATGTATATGTATATATAATGGAGTACAGTAAATTGGGTGGGTAGTGATAGGGATCTAAATAGTATCAAATTATATTGTATGAAGATCACAAGAATTCAATAAAAATACAAAAACAGAAGAAAAAAAGAAAGCAATAAAAACACAGTGCCACAACCAGCTAAGGCCCAAGCTTCAGCATGTAAGCCTCTGAGGAGCATTTCATATTCAAACTATAATAAACCGAGGCCTAGAGCAGCTGAGTAATTTACTCACATTTTCTCAGTCAGTAATTGACTGAGTCAAATTCAAGTTCAGTAGTTTGGAAACAGCAGAAAAAAATGGTTCTCCACTGTCACAGGTTTTCCCAATTCAGTTGTACATAGCTCAGAGAGCTAAGGTACCAGGAAAATCAAATACCATCAGAGCCATGCCAAACCAGTGACTTCAGGGCCCCATATCGTACAGACTCAAAGAATGAAATTCACAGATCAGAAGATAAGTTTAGAAATGAGTTTTAATACAGGATTGTAGATGTTAAATTAAAAGAAAGAATGAAGCGCAGAGCTCCTGTGTAGCAAGAATGAGTTTAAGAAAATGTGGTACCCCAAGCTGCTTGTGTAGGGGCTCTATCTAGGACTTATAACAGAAAATGGGATAGAGCCTGGAAGATGAGCTTATCAGTCCATTCACCCAGCCATATGGTATCTAGGTATATCTTCAGCTTTGGTTATGTCCTCGTATATAGTTTCCAAGCAGGGATACTCATCTAGGTTGCAGAAAAGTGGATAATAACAAGAATTAGATAATAGGAACAAGACATCCTTTTTTGGTAAATCTTGCTGTGGTCCAGACAGAAAGAAGAACATTTCTGGCTTTTGACAGAAAATTAGGAAAACTAGAAGCATTTTAATTGCCTGAATAAGAATGTTGGGCACAAAAGAACTGACATTCTCTACTGGTTGGAATTAAGTCTGTGATCACAGTTGCTCAATCAGTAACATTCTCGAAAATTATGACTGAGTCAAAGATAAAGTGACTTACATAAGAAAGGATATTTTGAAATAAGCTTCTGCTTCTGTACAACAGAGGATTGTTGTTTTAATTTTTTACTGTGTTTATTATATATGTCTTACATTTTACTTAGAGGAATGAGCAACTGGAAGATGTAAATATTAGCATTAGGCATATATTAGAAGCCAAGGGTATGATCACTGTACTGATATTATTTTGATTTATTGATAACCTAAGAAGGCCTAGATTATCAAGAAAGAAGAGCCCACATGAGCAGGTTAGAGAAAATGACAAAATAAGCATATTACAGGTTGCACCAAAAACCCTGCATAGGGATTCTATATTCCATGACATCCCCAGTACAACAGGCCTCATGCTAGGTTATGACAACAAGATTAAGAAAAGCATAGGATCAGTACTCAAGAGAGAATATTGTACATATGTTATTAAGACTTCAGAGTCTTGGGCCAAACTAGTAAGGAGAGGAGATAGAAACTTGTTAGGCAGTTTTAGGGTAGAGACCCACCCCCATCAGATTTTTGTTATTGTGTTATGGGATTACTTATTATTTGGACTCTTTATGTACATTGGATATTTACTGTCTATCACACCTACATCATGAAATTATCTCTTCTTGTGTTATGCTTTCACTCTGTCAATTACTTGCTATGCAGAAGCTTTTTTATGCGGTGTAATCTCTCTTGTTTATTTTTGCATTCATTTTGGTGTGCTTTGGGGCTAATAGTCCAAAAATCAGCCCAGTATGGTGGCCCACACCTTTAATCCCAGTACTTGGGAGGTAGAGGCAGGTGTATCTCTGTAACCCAAAATTATGTTGTAGATCAATATCACAGAGTTTTCCACTATATGTGTTCCTTCTTGCTGTACAAGATCTTTGGGGGTGGAGGTAGTGGTGGTGTGTGTCTATCTGTCTGTCTGTGTGGCTGTGTATGCATGTTTATGTGGGTGTGTGTTTGCATGCAGGTGGAGGTGCATATGTATGCATGTACATGTTGATGTCAAATTTCAATATGGAGTGCCATTCTTCAGGGGCTGATGGCCTTATTTTTAAGACTGTGTCTCGCATTGGCCTGGGGTGAGTGATTAGAGATTGGGGCCAGTGAGCCCCAATATGCTGTTTGTCTCCATATCCCCATGCTGGGATTATAAGCATGAACCATGCCCAATAATTTTTTGTGAGTGCTTGGGATCAAAATGAGGCCTTCATACTTGAGTAGCAAATACTCTCTCAAGCCTAGTTGTACAGTTTCTTACATATAGCATATTTTACATTAAGATTGGTATACAATAAGAGATAAAAATTTACTTTATTCTTTTGTATGCAGTTATCTAATGTTCCCAGCAGCATTAATTGAAGAAACAGATTTGACCACTGTGTTTTGGGCACTTTGGTTGAAAATCAACCAAGTACAAATGTTTCAGTTTTATTATGGGCCCTTGGTCCTACTGAACTGATACGTTTATCTGTTTGTATCTCAGGACTATACCTTTTTCTTGTTTATTTTGTTTTGTTTCATTTTATGTGTATGACTGTTTTGCCTGCATGTATGTAATTGCACACATGGAAGCAACCCTTGTGGAGGCCAGAAGAGGGCATGTGTGTGTGGTTGTTAGTTGCCAACAGTACTCCTAAAATTGCTGAGCCATCTTCTCAGCCCAGGCATTACGAATTTCATTACTAAAGCTTTTTAATCTATTTTGAATCCAAGGCATGTGGGACCTCTAACTTTGCTCATTTTGCTAAACATTGTTTTGGTTACTCAGAACTTTTTGTGGTTCTATGAGAATTTTAAGCATTTGTTGCTCTTGTTGTATTTCCTTGATTTCTATATCACTGGACTTTGATAGTGATCATATTACTCTGTATTTTGCTTTTGGTAACATGGACAGTTAAACAATAATCAGTTCTTCCAATCCATGAACATAGAATAGGTTTCTATTGTGGCAAAAGTATTTAATTACTTTCATCAATATTTTATACTTTTCAATATGAAAAACTTTGATATACTTGGTTACATTTATTCATAAGTGCATTATACATTTTCAGAAGGAGTCAATGGCACCCTTTTGAAAAGAGGAATTTTTGCTTTAGTTGCCCACTAACTCAGGAATATCTTATCTGTATTCTATTTTATAAAATCACTGTGATTAGTGTCAAGAAGAAATAGAATGTTCCTCTTAGGCATCTCAGCCATTTTCATGACAGCTTCCCTTTTGAGCTGTAGAAAACCAGACATTGCTCACTCTGTGTTTTGTATAACTTGTGTTAGTCAAATTTAGCTATATTATCTGCAGAAACTAAAGCTACATAAATTTTCTTCAAACTGCATTGACAACAAGAAGATTATATTACAGGAATTTCATAGGTCTCTCTCTGTCTCTCTTCATCCCTCCATTCCTCCCTCCTTCATTCTTTCTCTTTCCAACTCATAAAAAAGATGAAGCCCAAGACAAGAAGAGCTCCAAGGTTATTCATTCTGACCTAATGCCCCTTAGTCAGCAATGATGAGACATGAAAGTTCTAAATCAAGAAAATAATACTATCTGAGCTGAAGGTCACAGGAAGCAGTTCGGAAGCACTGTCAAATTAAGGTCAGAAGGAAAATATGAATTATTGAAATACTTGAAGTGCAAAGCAATGAAGGGAAGCAGGAGGCACCAAGGGACACATTTTAAATTGTTAGAACTTTTTCTAGCTAGTAGGATGGAAAGATAAGAAAATTCAACAATAACAACAACAACAAAAACAGGTTATCAAGTTTTGGTGTTTGGAAAAAAATCATGAGTGTTAATACAAAAGATTTCAGAAGAATGGCATAGTTTTTCATATGGAAAAAACAAGGAAGATTGAGAACAATATAAGTTTAAATTTGTTTGAATGCACATATTGAGATTCTAAATTCCTTCATGTGGAAAAGATGAACTATCTGTGCTGGATAGCTTTAGTGTCAACTTGACACACCTGGGTTGAGGGAGCCTCAATTGGGGAATTGACTCCATTGGACTGGCCTGTGGCCATGTCTGTGGGGCATCTTTTTGATTGCTGAGTGATGTGGAAGGGCCCAGCCCACTGTGGGTGGTGCCACTCCTGGGCAGGTGGCCCTGTGTTGGTAAGAGAGCAAGCTGAGCATGGGCTAGGGGAGCAAGCCAGTAAGCAGCATTTCTCCATGGCCTATGCTCCAGCTCCTGCCTCCAGGTTTCTGCCCTGAGTTCCTACCTTGGGCTCCCTGATGAGCTACAACCTGGGAGATATAAGTTAAATAAACCCTTTTCTCCCCAAGTTGGTAATGGTCAGAGTGTTTTGTCACAGCGATGAAGAACAAACTAGGACTAAGATTGGTACCAGAAGTGGGGTATTGCTGTGACAGACCTGACCTTTGTGTTTTTGGGAGGACTGTGGAAGTGTTTGAAACTTTGGGCTGGAAACCATTGTGTGCTCAGAATTTGTTACAGTGGAGCTTGAAACAGTTATGCTGAAAGAGTTGTAGACAATGGAGGCCTGGCTTATAAAGCTTCAAAGGGAAGTAAAGACTATCAGGGCTCTTTGTGTGAGATTTTAGATTGAAAATCTGTGGGTTCTGGTCAGCTGGGGCTGAAGAATCAGCTGTTATAAAGAAGAGACCAGAACCTAAAGCAAAACCTTTGCTTTGCTGTGACAATTGATGCTGGTTAGCTGGGGCTGAAAAATCAGCTGTAAGTAACAAGAGACCAGCATCACTGTGGTGGAGTCTTCTGGGAGGTATTTCCTCAGGGTCAGCACACAGAGGGGACCTGCACCTCTATTTCAACCTGAAAACAGGACTTGGTAATGTGTAAGAGTCTCCTGCATGGTTCTGGTGTTGAAAGCATAAAGGGGTCACAGACAGAAGCTGAGGCTTGGCACTCTGAGAGGCCAGAAAAGGCCATAGGTAAAACTGCCACTTCAGTTGCAGCGAAGACCCCAGGATTAAAGGGGTCATGGAGAAAATCTGAGGCTTTATACCCCAAAAGGCAAAAAAGAGGCCATTGGTAAAGGTGTAGCCTCAGTTTACATGGAGACCCCAGCTTTTTGGAAATGCCGGGACCATGGGACGACTACCAAGGACAGCAGTAAGTTTGAAATGGAGCTGGCCTGGGTCTGTGAGACAAACTGAGTGTGCTGTGGACTTCAGAGTCAGAGCAGTGGAGCTGCCAGTACCCTTTGGAGCCCAGAAGATCATGAGTCAATCCCAGATGTCCAGCATTGAGCTACTTTGGTGGACTTTGGTTTTGCTTAGGTGTGCCCAATTCTTCCATTTGAAACAAGACAGTACTTGTTTTGGATTTTACAAAAGACCACCCGCAGTTGAGACTTTTAAAAGAGACTATGGACTTTTAAGTGTTTGGATATTTTAGGGACTGTGGAGTTTTTAAGGTTGTACTTTTTTACGTTGTGATACTAATGTTAACATCATATCTTGGGGACAAAAATTAAAAAGCTTATGGTTTAATAGTGATGTGTTTGTGCGTCAAGTTGACAAGGGGTCAAATGTACTGAATAGCTTTAGTGTCAACTTGACACACCTGGGTTGAGGGAGCCTCAATTGGGGAATTAACTCCATTGGACTGGCCTGTGGCCATGTCTGTGGGGCATCTTCTTGATTGTTGAGCGATGGAGGGCCCAGCCCACTGTGGGTGGTGCCACTCCTGGGCAGGTGGCCCTATGTTGGTAAGAGAGAAAACTGAGCAGGGGCCAGGGGAACAAGCCTGTAAGCAGCATTCCTCCATGGCCTATGCTCCAGCTCCTGCCTCCAGGTTCCTGCCCTGAGTTCCTACCTTGGGCTCCCTGATGAGCTACAACCTGGGAGATATAAGCTAAATAAACCCTTTCCTCCCCAAGTTGGTGATGGTCAGGCTGTGTTTTGTCACAGCAATGAAGAACAAACTAGGAGACTATCACAATGCACAAGATGAAAATTCCATTTTCTGAAGAATTTCCTAGTAAGCAAAATGTCTAATTTAAGGAATGAATAGCAGTTGGCTATTGTAGATATTATTTTAATTTTACTGTCTATCAAATATTTCTTCCTTATTAAAATTATAAGCAATGCTAATGAAAGAAGTAAGGAAATGAGAAACAGAGAATTATAAAATTTGAGAATGACTATCTTAGGTTACTTTTTTTTAAGCATAACTTACAAATAAAAGTAAAATTAAATTCCTCTCCTGTATCAGTAATCAATGCCCATTAGGCCTACATCTGTCAGCAAATCATTTCATAGCTGTCAGCCAGAAGTTGTTGGATCAAAGTTGTGTATTAATGAAGAAAACTCTACAGATTTTCTTTCATTTTGAATCAAGTACACATGAAGAATTGCATAATATCTATTTTAGCATTTTGAACCAAAAGTTCAGTGTTTACAGGCCCCAGGCATATGCCCAATGCCTTCCAAAAGCATTAGGCATAGAGTCAAAAAGAAAATTCACTCTCTAGTGGAGCTTACTAAATCAGCACCTGTCGTATTAAATCCCTCATCTATTTCTACTGTTTAGAAAATGCAGAGATTAATCTTAATGTGAAAATTATATAACACACAAGAGTGTGCATGTGTGTGTGTGTGTGTGTGTGTGTTATACATAAAGCTGGAATTATGGTAAATAAAAAAAATGAAAATCTAGTTATCAGGCATACTTTAGTTATTTGTTTTTGAAATTCAAACTTTAAAATAGGAGCATTTTGTGTTAAATAATTTTATAATTACTAGGGAAAATCCTCCAAGGTTATTTGTACCCCAAATTATTTCCCAAAATGCTGAAGAAGCATAGAGACATTCTACAAAAGTTTATTCAGGTATTATTTCTAAACCTTATGGTAGTGTTCTGTTGTTCACTGAAACAATACTAATTAACTAGTATTATACTGTTTTTCATGATCTTTGCATTTATACTTTGAAGAACATGAGATAAGACTTCCCTGCTGTGCTGAATAGCTTTAGTGTCAACTTGACACACCTGGGTTGAGGGAGCCTCAATCGGGGAATTGCCTCTATTGGACTGGCCTGTGGCCATGTCTGAAGGGCATCTTCTTGATGAGTGATATGGGAAGGCCCAGCCCACTATGGGTGGTGCCACCCCTGGGCAGGTGGGCCTGTGTTGCATAAGAAAGCAGGCTGAGCAGGAGCCGAGGGAGCAAGCCTGTAAGCAGCGTTCCTCCATGGCCTGTGCTCCAGCTCCTGCCTCCAGATTCCTGCCCTGAGTTCCTACCTTGG
>NW_008331484.1:6877178-6878383 GCF_000622305.1 Nannospalax galili | reverse complement strand
ACTAGGACAGAAATTGGTACCAGAGAGTGGGATATTGCTGTGACAGACCTGACCTTGGTATTTTGGGGAGGACTGTGAGAAGTGTTTGGAACTTTGGGCTGGAAAAGCCATTGCATGCTCAGTTTGTTGCAGTGAAGCTTGGAACAGTTACGCTGAAAGAGTTGCAGCCGATGGAGGCCTGGCCTGTGAAGCTTCAAAGGGAAGCAGAGACTATCAGGGCTGTCCTCAGCTGTGATTAAGAAGAGACCCAAACCTGAAGTAAAACTTTTGCTTTACTGGGACAATTGATGCTGGTTAGCTGGGGCTGAAAAATCACCTGTAAGTAACAAGAGACCAGCATCACTGTGAGGAAATCTTCTGGAAGGTATTTCCTCAGGGTCAGTACAGAGAGGGGACCCGTCCCTCTATCTCAAGCTGGAAGCAGGACTCGGTAATGTGCAAGAGTCTCCTGCATGGTTCTGGTGTTGAAAGCATAAAGGGTTCACAGAGAGCAGCTGAGGCTTGGCACTCTGAGAGGCCAAGAAAGGCCATAGGTGAAATTGCAGCTTCAGTTGCAGTGAAGACCCCAGGATTGAAGGGGTCATGGAGAGAATCTGAGGCTTTGCACCCCAAGAGGCAAGAAGAAGCCATTGGTGAAGGTGTAGCCTGTTTCAGTAGAGATCCCAGTTTTTTGGAGATGCCGGGACCATGGGACGACCACCAAGGACAGCGGCAGATGTGGCATGGAGCTGGCCTGAGTCTGCGAGACGAGCTGAGTGTGCTGTGGACTGCAGAGTCAGAGCAATGGAGCTGCCAGTACCCTTTGGAGCCAGAAGATCATGAGTGAATCCCAGATGTCCAGCCTTGAGCTACTTTATTGGACTTTGGTTTTGTTTAGGTGTGTCTGGTTTTGCTTAGGTGTGCCCGATTCTTCCCTTTGAAAAAAGACAGTACGTTTTTGGATTTTACAGAAGCCCACCCACAGTTGAGACTTTTAAAAGAGACTATGGACTTTTAAGTGTTTGGAATTTTTAAGGACTGTGGGGGCTTTTAAGGTTGTACTGTCTTATGTTGTGATATTAATGTTAACATCATATCTTGGGGACAAGAATTAGAAAGCTTATGGTTTAATAGTGATGTGTTTGTGTGTCAAGTTGACAAGGGGTCAATTGTGCTGGATAGCTTTAGTGTCAACTTGACACACCTGGGTTGAGGGAGCCTCAATC
>NW_008331484.1:6857179-6876885 GCF_000622305.1 Nannospalax galili | reverse complement strand
TGTTCCTCCATGGCCTGTGCTCCAGTTCCTGCTTCCAGGTTCCTGCCCTGAGTTTCTACTTTGGGCTCCCTGATGAATTGTGACCTGGGAGTTGTAAGCTGAATAAATCCTTTCCTCCCCAAGTTGGTATTGGTCAGTGTTTTGTCACAGCAATGAAGAATAAACTAGGACACATGCTTTGTTTGTTTAATTGAAAATAAATTCAAAACATGGCCTGTGCTCCAGTTCCTGCTTCCAGGTTCCTGCCCTGAGTTTCTACTTTGGGCTCCCTGATGAATTGTGACCTGGGAGTTGTAAGCTGAATAAATCCTTTCCTCCCCAAGTTGGTATTGGTCAGTGTTTTGTCACAGCAATGAAGAATAAACTAGGACACATGCTTTGTTTGTTTAATTGAAAATAAATTCAAAATTCAACTTAAAAATGTCATAGAGCAAAGAAAAGCAAGTTGAACATGGGATTCCCACAATTAAGATGGATACATTTAAGGGATGTTAGTTCATATTGTGGTATTCTCTACTTCTATAGGCCCCAAGGCCTGGGTAATGTATCAAGAAAAGGGTTTCTTTCACATACAGTTTTAGGAACTGACAGTCCAAATTATGTGGTCCTATCAGTTTGATTTTCAGTAAGGGCCTAAGGGCAAATGGTGTCACTGCATAAACGAAGACAGGAGATAGACAACACGTGCAAAGCAGGGGCAATGCAGAAACTATTGTACTCTGTTCTTGTATCTCAATCTAATAAGGCACCTCACTAAGAACTACATTCATTTTCTCAAGGACATCACCTCACTGAAAAACTTCTTCCCACTAGTCCCCATCTCTCAAAGGTTTTATCTCCTCCCATTTCACAACACTGAAAAAGAAGAAACTTTGGTGATACATTTAAAAATTCGAACTACAACATGATTTTTAAGGAAGCAAAAAATAACGAGTCCAACAAGGATGACTAAATGAAGAAAAACGGAAAACAAAAGGAAGACCACAAAGAAGCAGAGCTTTCTAGATAGCTGGTGACAGCACGCACAAGTTCCATGAATGCTCAAACTAGAAAAATCTCAGTGTAGACATGGAGAAGTGGGTAACAAATACTAACCAACTTAAGGGACTTTAGGCAGCTGATGGTTGCTGAGAGGGAGAGAGACAGTGTCTTATAGGGATGGTCTTCTAAGGATGGACCTCAGAAGGTTGACTAGGCTCCAGTGGATGGATTCATACTAAGTAACATGTGAAGGCACAAATCAGACTCTACAGACTGTATTGCATATAGAGTGGAGTTCATTGAATTGAGGGGGGCATTGGGGCAGTGGGGGAAGGTGTGGATGGGAGAAATCGAAATATAACTTTTATTGTATGAAAACTCACAAATTTTCAGTAATTTAAAAAAAATAAAATAAAAAATTTAAATGATAAATATATGACAAAGTTATAACTTATTTTAAACACTATTCATCAGAAACTAACATTCTCATTTGCATTTAACAGATGGTGATTAACCCAGAAAACCACAACTGGACAAAGTGGAGAGAATAAAAGACTGCAGAGAACTTGTCCCTGGGTAGATACCCACATCAAATTCTGACACCCAGGGCTCAGGGACCATTGTTGAAGTGGGGGCAGAAAGACTGTAAGATTCAGGGGTGCTGAATGACCACAAGGAAACAGAGTTTTCCAGGTAGCTAGGAAGTTGCTCATATGAACTTACAGCAATGGTAACAGCATGCAAAAGACCTAATAAACTCAGAACAGACAAAATCATAGCATAGAAGAGGTGAAATGGGTAATAAGCCCCAACACTAACTGAGAAATTATTGGCAATTGTTAACTACTGAGAGAGGGAGAGTTGGTTTAATTTAAGAGAGTGATGCTAGATAGGTAGACCAGGATCCAAGGGATGGACTTACACCAAGGGACATTTAGGGACATAAACTTGGCTCAATAGGCCCTAACATATATGAAAGAATGCATGAAATCTGGTGGGGAGGGCTATGGGTATAACAGAGATGGAGAGGTCTAAATGTAATCAAGATATATTTTATTAAATTCACAAAAAATCAATAAAATATTCTCAGAAACTTACATTTTTAAATATTAAAAATATTACATATAAAGATTTAAATGTACAAATCTTAAATTTTCTTTTAAATGTGTTATCACTTTATTTTCTATATGTTTTGAATTAGAAGTATCAACTATCCACATTTTATATATCTATATTGCCACACCATGTCATAGACTATTACTGCCTTCTAAACAGCTTTGTGTATAACCAGATCAGTGTCAATTATTGAAAAGCCAAATCAACAGAAAATTCATTCATAAAATTCTCCTCCTAAAACTCACTTTCCAAAACAAAGATAAAAGTTTTCATATGTATATTTATGTGTATGCATGTATATATACAGAGAAAGAGATTCATTACATGGAATTGAGCTATGCACGTGTGGGGGTCTGACTACAATTGTCTGAATGTAATATGAAGCTAGAAAATCTTAGAACCTGAAACTGAACTCTAAAACAGTAATTTCTTCTTTATGCAATGCTTCAGTGTTGTTTTAAACCATTTTTAATTGGCAAGATGAGCCCTATAGTGATTATTGAGAATAATATCATTTATCAAAAGTCAATGAAATTCAGATGCTAACAACATCTATGAAACACATATACCTAAATACACCATGTAAATAATGCTTAATTCAATAACTAACAACTGTAGTCAAGTTGACAAATGAAACTAACCATCACAAGGAGTAAAATGAAAAAAAATATAATTTAAACATGTCAATAGAGAACAAATGAGAAGATCGACTGAAATAGAGCCTCAGTAATATTTGCACTTTTTTCTGACAAGTATAAGCACAAATTCAAAGAAAGATAATGTCAAGCTATAAATAAGACCAAAGTATAAACTGCTTATCAAGAGACAGTTTTCACAGAAGAGCCAGAAATAAATTGAAAGTGAAAAGAAGGAAACTGTTTTTCATGCAGACTCAACAGGAAAGCTAGCAAAGTGATGATAATTAAATATAAAATAGGTTTCAGAAAAAAATAATATTATCATGGGAACATTTCATGGCCCAAAGTATAAGTTCATCAGGAAAATATGAATGGATAGAAAGCCCACTTAGGGTTGAGAGTCCTTTGGGTATGTGTGCTGTACTGGCATAGCTTCATTTACAGTAGTTTTACTTTATTTTTAAACATATTTCAATTGAGTTTTTGAGGATTTCAAATAATACATAGTATTATCCACCCTTCTCTATCTGTTCCACCCCACATCCCACCCTCATGACTTCATGCATTTTGGATCATCATCATCTGTTTAGACTATCTTGCATGACTCCCTTAAAGATTATCAACTCTCCCTCATCCAAACAGTTTTTCCCCAAAGTTGTGGCCTCCTGTCCATTTCCCAGTTCTATACTTGGTTTTGGTCTGCTTGAGTTTTCATAGGTCATGCATGCTATCACCACTGCTGAAAGTTCTTATGAGGGAGGTCCCAGAAGTCACTAAGACTCTGTTTTCTTATGGTCATACACCTCCTCCTTTGGCTCTTAAAATCCTTCTGTTCCTTCTTTGTTATGGTTTCTGTGCCCTGGGTGGATGAAGGTTAATATAGGAGTCCTGTCCAAGGAACCACATTCTGCGGTCTTTTGTTTTCTAGATGTTGGTCAGTTGTGGCCTTTTTTTCATCACCCTCTGTTGCATGAGGAAGCTCCACTTATGAGAGGGGAGAGATGCATTCATTTTCTCTCTATACCTTGTTCCATTGTGTTCCATGAGCCTTAGGTGTAGAGGTTCCATTGTAGTATATCTCAGGTTTGGGCATCTCACAGACACTTATTCTCTGTGTGTGATGAGTTGTGGAACTCTGTAATAGGATCTGTCTGTTGCAAAAAGAAGCTTCTTTATGAGTGGTGACTGGCATTCTTGTCTATAAATATAAGGGTCCATATTAGGCATATAGTAAGAAATTATATTTGTCTAGGGATGTGACAGATTAGGGCTTTCTGTAAGATCTATTAGCTCTCAAGCCATGTATATTTGGCTATGTTTACAGTGCCACACATGAGTTCCCTCCTATTGAGCGGGCTTTAAGTCTAATTAGGTAGCTGTTGATTACCCCCAAGATAAAAGTGTCACTACTGCACCAATAGAGACAGTTTGCTTTGCCAGTCAATGCTACAGTTATCTGGTTTTAAAGCTGTGGTTGGACCATTGATCGATTTTCTCCCTTAGCAGCTTGCAACGCTTTCAAAGCTCCAAAACTATGAGAACTAGTCCTCAGGGAGGAGGCTTCCATGTCAGTTCCAGTTCCATTGTTCTAAGTCCTATGTTCAAAGTATGTTCTGCCTTCAGCAATAGGATCTTACCTTTAATTTCTGGTAGACAATCAAGGGATGTGCCAATAGCCTGTGTAATTTTTTGGAGTCTCTTGGACTTCCTTGACCAGCCATTCAAAGGGAGGTTTCTCCTGTCCAGCACAGTTTTTTTGTTTTATAGCCTTCACCTATACACAAACACTCATGTACAGATACTGTATGTGTATCTTTCAATAGATTTTTGAACTAATAAATTTCCCTCTGGTTTTTCACAACAGCTAAACATTAGTAATTTCTCCGCTCTGTCTGTATAACCCTCCCCAGTGAAAATATTCCCATTTTATCCATTTCTCCCTTCATAACACCCATCTCCTACTATCCCTCTCTCTCAGGCTCTTTCTTTCCCTTTACCTCCATGGCTTCTTTCCATCTTCCTCACTCCTTAAGTTACATCAGGGCATATACTCATAAGGATTTGGTGCTAAGATCCACAGATGAGGGAGGATATATGTCATTTGCTTTTCTGAGTCTATGTTACTGCATTTAGTATAACAACTTCTAATTCCACCCGTTTATGTACAAATTTCATGATTTCATCTTTTTTTTAACCACTGAGTAGAGCTCCACTGTGTAAACATACCACATTTTCATTTTCCATTTGTCTGTTGAGGGCCACTTAAATTGCTTCTATTCTTATGAATAAAAGCTTCTATTCTGCTATTATGAAAAGACCAACAATAGACATGGATGTGTAGGTATCTCTATAGTAGGATGAATCCTTTGGGTAAAAGTAGTGGTTTAAATAGATCTTTAATATCTTTGATTAGGTTTGTTCCTAAATATTTTTGAGGCTATTGTTATTGGGAGTGTTTCCTTAAATGCTTTTTCTTATTTCTTGTTATTGGTATATAGAAAAGCTACTGACTTTTGTAAGTTGAATTTGTAACCTACCACTTTACCGAAAGTATTAATCATTTCTAACAGTTTTCTAGTATCATTTTGGGGATCTCTTATGAGTAATATCATATCATCAATAAACAGAGATAACTTTACCTTTTCTTTTCCCATTAGTACTCCTTAATTTCCTTCTCCTGTGTTAATGCTCTTGCAGAGTCTCAAGTGCTATTTTGAAAAGGAGTGGAGATATTAGATAGCCCTGTCTGGTTCCTGATTTTAATGGAAATGCTCCAGTTTTTCCTCCATTTAGAATGATGTTGGTTATGGGTTTGTTGCACGTAGTTTTAATTATGTTGAGGTATGTTCCATCCAGACCAATTCCTAGAACTTTAACATGAATCCATGTTGGATTTTGTCAAAAACCTTTTCCGTATCTATTGAGATGACCATGTGGTTTTTGTCTTTAAGTCCATTCATGTTTCATTACATTTATTGATTTTTCCTTTAATGAGTATGAAGTATGCCTCCATATGCCTCCTTATTTCTTCTGACTAATTTTGGTTTGAAGTCTACATTTTCAGATATCAGAAGAGCTATACTTCTTTCTTATTTCTATTTGTATGGGATAACTTTTTCCATTCTTTTACCCTAAGATGGTATCTATCATTGATGATGATGATGATATGTTTCTTGATGAGACGAGAAAAGTGATTCTTGTTTTCTTTTAAAATCTGTTAAGCTGTGTCTCTTTATTGGGGAATTGAGGCCATCAACATTCAGCATTATTATTAAAAGATAGCAGACCCCAAACTTATCCAAAGGAATATTGACAACTGATTGCTGCTAGATGAGGACCAGCTGACATTCCTAAAACAAAGACCTCTAGATAGGCTGACTAGATTCACCAGATGTACAAGTAGTGGGGAATGGCTGGAGTGCCGACAACACAGCAGACGGTAGCAGGCATATCAGAGTATAAGGGCTCTAGTGGGAGGAGGGAGGCTATGGGAGGGAGCCATCTGGGAAGTGGGTGTATAGTTGAATAGCATGGTTTGGGATGTTCTGTGTGATACACACACACAAATAAATCAACATACATTTTTAAAATCAACAATACATTTTTAAAAATGTATTATATTTGAGGAGGAAGCATGGAAATTTGTATCATGGTAATTAGTAGAGGTGATATACATTACCACTGAAATCTACCCAATTAT
The DNA here is from genome assembly GCF_000622305.1 of Nannospalax galili. Taxonomy (NCBI): domain Eukaryota; kingdom Metazoa; phylum Chordata; class Mammalia; order Rodentia; family Spalacidae; genus Nannospalax; species Nannospalax galili. The sequence goes on along the minus strand of NW_008331484.1, from coordinate 6,870,450 downwards.
TTGCCCTTCTGGTGGATCTAGTTAGCCTATCTAGAAGTCTTTGTTTTAGGAAGGTCAGCTGTTCCTCATCTAGCAGCAATCATTTGTCAGTATTCCTTTAGATAAGATAGAGATTTGCTGTTCATTTTCCCAGTCTTACAGGGCTTATACTGAGTTCAATATTGCATAACTGTATGAACTCAATTGTGAACCTAGAAACTTGCACCCACTTGTGAAAGAGATGTACTCTTGCTATTGAGTGTGTTTCTGAATATGTTAAAGCTGTAATGAAATGCTTCCTCTAATCATGTAGTTATTAAATTTTTTTTTTAAATGATAAAAAAGATGTGAATTAATTCCTGTCATTTTGTTGATTTTGTAGTGTTTTCTCAGATGTCTCCCTGGGAATATGGATTGATCCTGTGTCTCAGAGATGGATGGAACAATTGACTGAGGGGTCCAAATCTGGAAGCTTGGCGGGGTTCAGGTTAGTCCTAAAGAGAGGAAGGGACTAGTATCTCCTGGAAGTTGGTAGAGTCTATAGTAAGGTTCAGATTGGAGAGTGATGATTCACACATGGAGGGAGAAGGGCCAAGAAGAGTTGGTGGTCCTTGAAAACTGAGGCAGAGAGTAGTCTACCAGGGTCTCCTAGCAACATGAGGTACCTGGAGAGTTGCTGGTGGAAAGCAGACTGGGGATCTGGCAAATCCCAAAAGAAGGGATCTGTGTTTCATTTTTTTTCCCTTTAGTTTTTGGAGCTCTTTACTTAATTTCTTAATTAGTTCATCACTTAATTTCTGTCAGTTTACTTTTTACAAAGTTTTTCTCACATCCTGCTGGCTGCTCTCTCACTAAATTGACAGTTTCCTAGAAAAAGTGCATTACAGAACGTAGTTTCCAGTACCATGTCTGAGACATCTCCATAAGAGTGGGTCACAAGAGGTCCAGAAGATCAAGCAGACAGCACCAGCACCCACTCAGCTTCTGTTATGGACCTCTTTGCTGCACCATAACATGGTAACAAGAAAAAGCAGGTATGTTATCTCTGAGATTTCTTCCTATTCTTGTAAAGTCATGAATACCAACATGAAAAGGCTCCAGAGTTGTCTCCCATCTAACTCAACCAATAGAATTTGGTCTAACTTCAATATTCCATCCACATATTAATTGGGAAATTGAATTTCCAACACACAGAATGTGCATATATTAGACAATATTTTACTAATGAAAATGAAAGGACAATGACATACAGAGTTGACTGTAGATGCTAAAATTTAAAACCTTAATATGACAATCCAGTGGAATAGATACAGAGCAATCAAACTCTCTTTCAAAATATATTTTTGAATTATTTGACCAATAATTTGGAACACAATAATTTATAACAAAATGCAATATCCCTTATCATATTTCCCTCCATAAATACTATTAGCTATTTAATTAGTGGAAACCAATATACATGTTCACAAATAGATTTCTATATAAATATCTGAAGTAGCTTTATTCAAAGATACCAGATTTGGAAACTACTAAAATGAGTATCTCCTAGGTGAATAATGTCTATAGGAACTTGTAAACTATGGGCATATTTATATAATCTAATTTTGGTCAAAAAACAGGAAATAGCATTGAACTCGGGATGCATGTACCACTAGAATGGGTTGCAAAAAGAAAAAAGCAAAATCTGCATGCTGAGAAGAAAGGGTATGTAGAATAACAATCTCCTTTATCTGAAGTTCCCGAAAGAAAATGCTGGTCGATAGGATGGGTGTAGCATCTGGGTTTAAGAAGGTATTCATGGGCATGAAGGAATTATGAAAAGGCTTGTTTGTAGTTGTAGTCCTATGAGCTTATTCATTTGGAAAAACTTACAAATTTATGTAGTGAAAATGCTTGTTTTTATTCCTGCTGACAAAAGAATTAGATCTGAATGTCATCTTGAAGCTTTGAAAAATACATAAAGATGATGATAATACTGTTTCTTTATTATAAAAGAGACATCATGTTGTAGACAATGGCATAAGCATTTTGAGAGTTTTGAGAGAATACATAAGAAACTTCTAGTTGTGGTTTGCTTTCAAGAAAAGATGTCTTCTTTCATATTAAACTTGAATTTTAAAACATGCACATGTATTGCTTTTTAAAGGGTGGCTGTCTAGTTTGAGCTTCGTGGAAGTTTTATATCTCAGTTCATATCTCCTTGTATTTAAAAGCCAATGAACATTATTAAAATATAAATCATAACTAGCTTCTGAAGTTATAAAATCTAGTTAGCAAGCCAAGTGCTTACTTCTCAATCAACAGTCAAAATTTTGTTCCAGAAAAGTTCAAACTAATTTACAAGACTCCATTGTCAGCTCCTAATCACCCAGAAATAAGTATGAGACATCTGAAAGGAATTGAAATTACTGGAAATATTATATTCAGGCAAAAATAAAATCTCACACAATGTAATAAAATTCCATCTGCCTGCCCATTTGTCAGAGATGAAGTTGTGTTATCTACTCTGCTTTGCTGTAATCTGGAAAAACTCTTCCCACTACTTACTGCACATTTCCCTCACAGAGAATTATGAATCTGTGATAAAATTTGTGATGATATTTGTTGTTCCTTCGGGTCCTCTGATATTCACTTCATGGATTTAAATTATGGAGAGAATGGCATCTTGAAGGTTTGAAGTAAAGGAAAGAGCATTTGACTGATTGGCAGAAGCTAGGACTGTCCCAATTGTGAGATTCTGACCACCCATCTGTGAACCTGAACATAACTCTAAGTCTGTGAATACCTACTATGTGCTGAGAATATACCTGTTAATTTCAAAAGCCCGCAATTTCAGAATTTCCCAATTTGTGATATAATTAAAGCTAAACTAATCATTCTGATTTTCAGTCTGAGGACCAACTGAGAGGAGAGGGAATTTTTTTTCTTTTATTCTCTCTCTCTATCTCTCTATCTCTCTCTCTCATTCTGATTTTCAGTCTGAGGACCAACTGAGAGGAGAGGGAATTTTTTTTTCTTTTATTCTCTCTCTCTATCTCTCTATCTCTCTCTCTCTGTGTGTGTGTGTGTGTGTGTGTGTGTGTCTGTGTGTATCTGTGTGTCTGTGCATACACCTATGCATGTGAAAGTATACAGGTATGTGTGGGATGTGTGGGGATGCACATGGAGGCCAGAGGTCACCATTGAGTATCCTTCCTCAGAAGTCATTTACCTTATTTGCTGACACAGAATCTCTCCCTGGAACCTGAGGCTTCTTGAACAGAATAGGCTGGTCCCAGTGAGTCCTAGATATCCACATGCTTTCACCTCCCCAGTGCTGGGATTACAAGAGTGTCTCCACATCTGGCTTTTGTATTTGGGTTCTATGAATCAAACTCAGGTACTTTACTGAATGAGCTATTTCCCTAGCCTAGAATTTCTACTTTCTCTTATCATAAAAAAACTTTCTCAGTTGAGCCTAAACAATATACATAATTTATCTATATAGAATTATACATGAATACACATTTATTTAATGCTAGCAAATATTAGAAATACCACAATGAACCCTTTAAGGGGATAAGGAGATGACTCAGTCAGTGAGAGTGCTTGCTCTGCAGGCATGAGGACCTGAGTTTAAATCTCCAGCATACTTGTGAAAAGCAAGTCATGGCTATGTATGCCTGTAATCCAGCACTGAGGTGGAGTCAGATGGATCCCAAGAACTCACTGTCCAGCCAGCCTAGACAAGGGCAAGCTTCAAGGTCAGTGAAAGACAGTTCTAAGACCATAAGGAGAGTTATTGAAGAATGCAAGCAACACCCTGCTGTAGCCTCAGCATGCATGCATACTCACTTGCATGCATCACATACAAATACCACACTCACACCCAAAATTACTTAAAAAAATAAATAAACACCATGAGCAATGTGTTACACCTGGATTCAGGAAAAAAACTATTTTCTTTGTGGCTATCCCTGCCATTTTTTTCTCCATGTCATAGAAGATTTCTGTACATGAACATAGAGTCCCTTCCCTCAAGGAGCTCTTAGCAGCATACTGCAGAACCTTTGTATAAACTATTTTGCCTCATTCAGTAAGGAAGGAATTAGTGGGTAGGGAACATTGTTTTTATTTCCCTTATTGTACAAACCATGCTGAAGGCAGAGCCCTTCTTCCCAGAGGACTCACTATGCCCACTCTGTTCAAAGGGGAATGAATACAGGTGGACAGAGATGAAAAAAGGTCTGTTAGGAAATGCTGCTTTGAAATACTGCTCATGGTGATCATATAATTATCATCTTGATACCTTTTCCATTTTGAAGCTAACACTAAAATGTTTCAAACAAACTGACAATCATTTATGTACAGAATGCAGCTTCAAGGATTACAATGCGGTGAAATTATATTTGGAAAATAGTTTTGCACTGAAACTAATTTATTTTACTTTCAATGAGGCTGGTAACAAAATAGTTTCTATTTTTCTAGGCATGGGTAAAAAAATACAGTTTTAGACATTAAGTCTTACAAAAGTATGGAGGTTAGACTCCATAGAGTTAGTACTAGTGAACTCTACCCGCTCTCTGTTATGCACTGCACACTGAACTAATCTGATTGTGAAACCACAGAATGCTAGATACAAATATAAATGGACTTTAGTATATACCGTGCAGAATCTACAATTTTTACCTGACCTGACCTACAAAAGCCCAAAATATTAATTAAGTATAAATAATGACAACTTGACAAGTAGAAATCAACTTGTATAGCAAAATTCAGGGCTTTTCAACGTAACAGTCATAAATGTCCAGCCTATTAATATGCAGTGTATGAAATTTATGCATCATTAAGCTTGCCCTGATTTCATTTATATGCTATTTTGTTTTAAAGGTTATAACACTGACAGAGGCTAAAATGTTATGAGAAGGGAAAAGCTAATTTTATGATTCCTAGATAATATATTATATTTGAGCCAGAAAGGAAGTAACATTTTTGTTGTCATTGGTAAATGGTGTTTCTTCACTAACTAGAGGTATTGAGGTGAAATGGGAGAGGAAAAGACAGAGATAAAGCAAAGATAATGTGTATTTGGAAGAATAAGTAAATTCTTTCTTAGGACAACTCATTATAACCATGGAACAAATTCATTATAATCAGAAATGTACTGACATCCACTTCTCCTCTCTACCAAAGTCCAGAGACAGACAGAAAAGGTTTTCTTAACTAAAATCCCTTTGACTTTCTGTTAGAAGAATAATGACTTCCAAATTTTTCTGCCTACTAAATCACAAGATTAAAAATTTAGGAAATAGCACATTTAAGAAATTCTAAGACATTGTTTCTCATATTTAGGCATGCCTAAGATATAAAATGTAATTGTATTCAGCTGTAAAGAAACTGAATTATGAAATTTATAAGAACATGAATGGAACTGGAAAATATTATACTTAGTGAGGTAACCAGGCCCAACTAGACAAACATTCCATGTTCTCTCTCTTTTTCAGATAATTATTTCAAATTCGTAGATGAGTGAGTTCAACTTGGAATGACTATAGAAGTCAGGAAGTTACAAGTGGAGAAAAAGAGGTCGTAGGAGAAGGAATAGAAGAACACGAGAGAGAGAGAGAACTATGGTGTGAAAATGACCAAAATTATATATGTTTGAAATTGTCAAAGAAAGTTTTAAAAAAGAGTACAAAGTCACTGGACACATTATTAAAGCACAGATTCCCAGGAAGAGGTCCAGGGACAAGTGAGAATTTGCACTTCAGAAACCTTCCAAAGATACTGGTACAATTGGTTTGTTCTTGTCATGTTTTGATATTATTTATGTCCAAATAAACCAAATGATTATGTATCAAATTTACTACGACTAAAAAGCCAGATAGTCATATTCAGCCTATAAACTTATTAGAAAAACTATCTTTTAAAATAGCTATCAGAAACAACTAGAAAAAATGAAAATGTTTTCCAGCTCACTACAAATGCCACACTCCCAGTCTCTACATGAACCTTAACATTAATCCCTTTCAGCAGTCATGGTTCCAGCAGGTGCTAGAATCTCCACACCAGAAGATACAGTAAAGTTCAAAATGAATTATAAAATCTATAACAAAATGATAACTATAAAACATAAGAAGCAGGCATGGTGGTGTATACCTTTAATCCCAGAACTCAGGAGACAGAGGAAGGAGGCTCTCTCTGAAATTAAGGCCAGCCTGGTCTAGGCTAGCTGTGGTTACATGGAGATCCTGTTTCAAGAACTCGAACAGAAAAAAGACATAGGAATATGTGTATGTGGAACACTGGGGATGAAGACCTCTTGAAGAAGTACGGGTTAGTTATCAGATAACAGTCATTGCTTTGGTCAAGACAGCACGATTTTGAGTTGTTGGTGAGTGGTTGACTGCTGTCTGGAATGCACACAACCAGCAGCTGCCCGTGACATCAAGCCATGGGTATCTTCATACTGTTAGGAATGCAGGCTTTGAGTGTTCAGACTGCATGAGGGCTTACATAAGAAGAAACACTTAGCGGTGTGACTCTGTATGTGGAGCTGTGAACAATCTGTGCAGGAGCTCCCAAAGAGATTGCACCTGTTTCAGAAGGAAGCTTTCAGAGAACATGCTTTATAGTACATACAAATTCTCTTTCCAGGGGGCAGCAGGAAGTTTATGATCTCCAGGTTAATGCCTCAAAGTTCCTGAGGGATTGCATTTTGGGCCTGTGGGGGTTGAGGAGTACAGAGCTCCAACACAGGTGCTGTCATCATAGTCTCACCCTCCTCTCCAACATCTGTTTGTGGAAAAACATCATTTTTCATCTGGCAACAAAATACCACCATTTTCCATCTGGCAACAAAATACCACTTGTATGATTTTCTTAATAGAAATCTGAAGTATACCTTGAGAGTCATACAAATAAGGTCCCCTTTCCCATAATAGTTTAGGTCCTGTCAGTACTGTAATATTTAATATAAAATAGCCTATAAACACAATCAAGGAAAACTTGGCAGTAAATCATTTTGAAGTGCACTTGGTAATATAATGAGCACTAGGAACTCCTATTTTAATGAAGCTTAAGAGTTGTGATTGAATTTGATTACTGCCTACTTTTTTTCTTTCTTTTTTTTTTAGTTTTTTCACTATATTGTTTTCTTCCTTCAACATTTTGGTCAAATAGTACTTTTTTTTTTGGCCATTTTCCAGGCAGCAGGAGCCAGAGAAGGTCATTTTGAAGTCATTCAGGCATCTCTGGGAATAGCAAGTGAACAAAGATGATTCTGACTATAACACTGCATAAAAACAGCAGCAGGAAATATCACTACCCACTGAACTTAACAAGGACGAGCTTGTGTCTTAAAGACAATAATGATGATCTCTGTTAGATATTCTTAGATCTCTTAATGACCTTAATTGACTTTGAGCAACTTTTAAGTAGACATTGAAAACATTAAGATAGGACTATATACCCAAATCTTAGTGACTTGCATCATCTTTCATTTGTATAAAAAATGTAGCTAACGCAATGTAAGATGCGATAAAATAATTATCAGCCATAATACAGAGTTATTGTGTAGAGAAAAACTTTGGCTGATTCCAACGAATCAATAAACTTCCTAAGTTAAGAAAAAGGTAGAAAGTCTTGTTTCTAGGAGGAGTGACAGAGAATAAAATAGGACACAAAGGTTTTTCCCCAGCCAATTTCTGTACAATTTTTAGAGGTGACTTTAAGAAGTATGGTGGGGGGAAGGGAGAGAACACAATTGTTCTGTCACTAGTGAAATTGAAATAGAAGAGACCTAATGAGAACTGAGGAAATAAAGACGGTCTCTAGTCTACACTACGGGTTTGGGTAAGAGGATGAACATGAAGATGTAGGCCAAGATGGATGACAGTGAGCAATTAAAATTAGAAAAGTATTTGATATATTATCCTTTGATTCTGTTTAAAGAGAAAATCTGACAAATCATAATGCATTCAGGCTGGGTTTTCACAGCAATTCCACAAGGAACTGACAGAGGAGAACAGCACAGCCTGGAAAGCCGTGCTTCCCTGTTCCTCAGGTTCCCTGGGATTTTCTTCTCTCTCTTCCTTGTTTTATTTACCTTTTTAAAGTAAATGAACTTGTAGAACCTAAACTACTTTATCGCAGTATAAATACGCTTAAATTGCTAACCTCACTTCAGCATTTGTGTTCAGGAAATAATTGTTTCATGTTTGTGATGAGTTCCACAAATGTAAAAGAAATTAAACATAAAGTGCATTTTTGTGAAAGCATATGTTCAGGGGTGGGGAAATCATCACACTCCCTGAAGAAAATACGGCTTCCAGGAGAACATGGAATGAATGGGCAGGTCCCACATCACAGTCAATGGAGCAGGAAATGACAAAATTTCGCCTAAAATTCAGTCATAAGAAATAATTATTTTTACAACGAGCCACTATGCACATACCATGAACACTTAAAGAAAAAGAAAAAAAAATCTCACAAAAGTCTTATCCATTGCAAGCCTCAATAATATGGAAACAGTCATATACATATGCAAAGATCACAAGATTTGAAATATCTAGATAACTCAAGCTAATAATTTTTAGAAAACTGTTTCTATGGTCTGCATATTTGTTTCATCCCAAATACTATTATGTTGAAATCTTCTTGCCAGAGTTAATGCATTAGAACCAATGTTCTGTAAGTATTCAGTCATGAAGGCTGAACCCTCGTCAGTGGGATTAGTGCCCATGATAAATCATTCATCTCACTGTTATGTGAGATATCACAAGAAGGTAGTATTTTGAGCTATTTGAATTGCATAAGATACTAAATCTGACAGCATCTTAATCTTCCCAAGCTTCAGAATTATGAGAAATAAATTTCTGTTATATGTAAACAACTCAGTTGATAGTCTTTTGTTATAGTAGCCTGAACTAATTAAGAAACAAATTTATCTATACAATTACTTTAGTTATTCATTGCTTTAGCATCAGTGAAAGCAGCTTTGTATAATGATACTGAAAAAAGTCTAAAATAAATGTCCAGGGTGACGTTAAGCCAAAATCCAAATCCCTTATTAAAAGACTACAAAGCTTCCCATTGCTTTACCCTGTTCTTTTATCTGATTTGCTAAACTTAAGGAATTTAAAGGTTAAGTGGGATAGGGAATGGGAGGGCAAGGTAGAGAAGGGAGTAATGTTTAACTAACATTAAAGGCCTTTTGAATATTATATGGAAACCTCCTAGTATAGAAGATTCTTAAAATATATAGACATGTAAAAATAAGTTAAATGCAGTTACCCTATAATGGGGTAACAACACCTCCACTAGATACCACAGGCTAGCAAATAAAATGCTCAATTCCAGAAATGAGTTACTAGTTTGGAGCTGTTGGCCAGTGTGGTCCCATAGGCACCCCAAACACCATTGGCAATTGCTCTTCGTTACCCTCCAGACATGAAGAAGTGAACACTGTAAGGTACAGCAATGGCTGCACTGGTAAGATATGCCCACTGGTGAAATAGTGGCACAATGCTACAGGAGTAGTAAACTGCTTTCTGACTGGATATAAGGCCTAATTCATAAGATGGACCCCATACCTGGCACCATTGCCAGTACTGTAATAGATACGTCACAGACTCTACAGGAGAACTGACTGCATTATTCTGCTAAATGAACATACTATTAAACCTATCCCTAATGGCTTATTACTATACTTATAGCTTAATGCATCACTTAACGTTCATCATAGAAGCTTCTTTTTTCAATATATGGTGATTAACACCTATACCTACAACTCACAGAGGGGCATTGAATCAGAAATTGAAGAATTCTTAGTTTTAAATGAAACATCTAAATCATACCTCTCTGGCCAAAGCTCAGGGATCATTGAGGAAAGGGGTTTAGAAAGATTGTAAAGGCCACACGCAGCGGACTACTGTAACAAATCAGTGTTTGAATACAACAGTGCACTTGCATGTATGAACTCAACAGCTGTTGTGATGGCATACACAAGACCTGCAAAAGTTCAAGCAAGATAAAGTCCCAAATGGAGGAGGAAGGTGGGCATGAATTTCTGCCCCTAGCTGAGAATATTGGTAATTGATAGCTTCTGTTCTTTAAGGTGTGACCCCTGTAGATCAGTCACACTCCAGGGAATAGACCCATACCCAAGAAACAAGACAAATTTCAGCAGCACCAATTATACTAGATGGATTTTTTTACAAGCATAAAAAGTTGGGTGGACAGGGAGGTGGCAGTGGGCAGAATTGTTATGTTAAAAACACATTGTTTGAAATTCTCAAAGAATTAAATAAAAATATTATTAAATATTAAAAGTAAATCCCTTCCCATAGTCAAACAATTCTTTTTTCCCTTCTCTAATAATTTCCTAAGCAGTAATTATCTTTTCTGGGCATAGTGCTACACTTTTGTAACCTTAGCACCTGGGGAATGAGACAGGAGGACTGCAAGTTGAAAGTAAGGGCTGGCTACATAATGAGATTCTACCTGTCCCCTTGCCCCAGGAAGATGGCATGATAGTCAAAGCTGAAAAATCAGTCAATTTATAATGAACTTTTCTTCACTTGTAAAATTTAGTTTTTTCCACCATTAATAAAAAGTAGCATATGAGGCATTTTGTTTTGTTTAGGTTTTCCCCTCGTCACAGCCTCTCTGGAGTTAAGTACTAATACATATTTCTTTTCTTATTTTTGTTTTTGATATTTTTATTTAGTTCCCGTACATTTCATATAATAATTCTTAAATAAATTTAGATTCCGTCGTCCACCAATGCCCTCACAAAACCCCCACCAGGCCTCATGCATTCTGTCATATATGTTGAATCCTATCCAATGGAGCATTTGTAACCAAATTTCCTTTGGTGCAAGTTTACCCACTGGAATCTAGTCAGCCTGTCTAGAGATCTTAAGGAAGATCCACTCTCCCTCACTCAGCAGTAATCAGTTGAGAACGGTTCCCAGGCTAGGGCTGGGGCCTGCTGCCCATTTCCCTCATTCCAAATTAGGCCCTTGTCTGATTGAATCAGCATGGTTCTTGTGCATGATGTCACTATTGTCACAAGTTTACATGAACAAGCTTCCTGTGGCCTGAAAGCCGCTCCTTCCCTGTGCATGGATCAACCTTTGCTATTACAATCTTTCTGCCCCCTCTTCCTCAATGAGTAAGAGACTCTGTAGTCTCTTATTCTCTAAGACCTGGCCAGTTGTGACCTTCTGTGTGCATCACACTCTGTTGTTTAAGAAAGCTTGTCTGGTGAGAGTTGAGGGCTATACTCGTATTCTCTCCACCCCCTGTTCCACTATGTTCCAAGATCCTTAGGTGTAGAGCTTCTACTGTAGATATTTCATCGAGGTTTGGGCATAGCTCTGATGTATATTCTCTGTGTATGACTAATTGTAGAACTCTGGAATAGGCTCCAACTGCTGCAAATGGAAGTTTCATTGACTGCTGTACAGCACACTTGTCTGTAAATATAAAGGTCCATATTTAGATTATGGAAAGAAAATTTTCATTTATCTAGAGATATGACAGAGTTAGGGCTTCCTCTAGGACCTGTGACCTCTCAAGCCATGTGTATTTGGCTATATTTACAGTGCCACCCATAAGTTCCCTCCCATTTAAAGGGCTTTAAGTCAAAATAGATAGCTGTTGATTACTCCCTAGATAACAGTGCCACTGCACCAATAGAGGTAGTTTGTTGTGACAGTCATTATGGTTATTAGGATTTAGAGCTGGATTGGACCATCAATTGTCTGCCTTGGCAGCTTGCATAGTATCTTCTAGAACTATCAAATTCAGTATTCAGGGAGAAGGCTTCCAGTTCAACTTCAGCTCCATTGCTCCAAGTCCTGTGCCTAAAGTATTTCCTGTCTTTAGCAGTAGTGTTTTACCTTCACTGGGAGACAACCAGGGGCTCTGGCAATAGCCTGTGCTATTTGGGTGTCTCTTGGACTACTTTGACCAACAACTCATAGGGAAATCTCTCCTGTCTGGCACTATGATCCTTGTCATACAGCCCCCAGGTGTACACATGCACTAATGTTCAGACACCATAGGCATATTTCTCTGGAGCCAACACATTTCCCTCTGGCCTCTCATGCCAACCCAACTCCATTCATCTTTCCAATCTCTCCCCCATCCAAACTCATTCCTTCCCCTGCAATCCAAGAGCTCCCATTTTTCCCACCCTCCCCTCATAAGACCCAGCTCCCACCATCACCCCTCTCCTGAGTTCCCTCCCCTCCTGTTCCCATGGTCCCCTGCATGTGTTTCTCTCCACCCCTCCCAGTCAAACACTCCCACTTTACCCACCTCCACATGGTAACATCTGTTCCCTATTATCTACCTCTTTAGGACTCTTTCTTTCCCTTTACCTCTGTGTTTCCTTTCCATTTTCCTGGCTCCTGCTGCTGTATCAGGATATATACTCACATATAAGGCATTAGTGCTATAATCTGCAAATGAGAGAGAATATATGTTGCTTTTTTTCCTGAGTTTGTGTTACTTCACTTAGTATAACAGTTTCTAATTCCATCCATTTACCTGCAAGTTTCATAATTTCATCCTTTCTTACTGCTGAGTAGAACTCTATTGTGTAAATATACCACATTTTCATTATCTGTTTTCAGTTGAGGGATATTTAGGGTGTTTCCATTTCTTAGCTATTGTAAAGAGAACAGCAACAAACATGTTTGTACAGGTATACTACAGTAGGATGAGTCCTTTAGGCATAGGCCAAGGAGTGGTATAACTGGATTATATGGTAGATTCATCTTTAGTTTTTAAAGAGTTCTCCACACTGCTTTCCATAGTGGTTGCACGAGTTTTCAATCCCACTAACAGCGAATGAGGAAACAATTTCTCCACGTCCTTGTCAGCATTTGTTATCATTTGTCCTCTTGTCTTAGCCAGTCTGACTGGGGTAAGATGGAATTTTAAAGTGGATTTTATCTGCATTTCTGTATTTACTAAGGATGTTGAGCATTTTTTTTAATTAAAAGAAGCATTTCATTACAACAGCATTAACCTATTCAATAACATTTTTCTGAGCTAGGGTACATCTCTTTCAAAATTGGCTGTACATTTCTAGGTTTACAGATGAATTATTACACTTATATAATCTTTTACTCATTATAAACTCTATAAGACATAAAATTAAATGAGGTTCCAATGTTTAAAAAAGATCTCCTCTTTATTGTAAAAACACACAGTTTCATACAGAAAAATTCATTCCAAGCCTATTGACATTGAGACGTTTTCACATGCATTTCTAATCTCTATATACATGACTATCACTG
>NW_008331484.1:6856522-6857004 GCF_000622305.1 Nannospalax galili | reverse complement strand
TATTCCTTTGGATAGAATTGGGGTCTGCTGTTCATTTTTCCAGTAGTATGTTGGGTTACTGTCTGGAAGAGCCTTTATCTATCCTGGCCAAGAACTCGACTGAAGGTATCGCCTGTCTGGCTTTGCTGTTTGTCAAGTAACTTTCAGTTATATATATGTGTGCTCTTATGAAATTATATTGGCCCCTTTAATCTTTGGTTATACTTCCCTTTTGGGTGTTTAAGGACATACCATTGGACCAGATAAACTGATTTGTTTTTACTCTTCTGGTCGTTTGAGGATCTGTTCCTCAGGGGTCCCATGGCCTTGTGAGGAGCCCCTGGCTCCTTTCTTTTACCAGTTCCATCTACATGAAGATAAGTCAAAGGTCCTGCTCGACCATTGTTGGCTTCTCTTGGAAGCATGGAGGAAATGATTCCTCCATGTTGACCCCCCTCTTTATAGACTGGACACTGGTTCAAGTCCATCTGGTGGGGTCTCCT